>NW_027632604.1:0-65573 GCF_902686455.1 Sciurus vulgaris
TTCCTCTATTGGCTTATTGTGTCCCTGTAGATTTCCAGTGTATCACCTCCCCAGCCTTCAGTAGCCTGACATTTTAAGTAACTTGATAATGCAGTGCTTCTGAAGAAAGCGCCCCTAGCCCACTACTGGTTTCAGGGCTTGGAGCTGGCTCTGTGTGGAAAGGCTCTCACTGGGGGGCCTGCTCCGAGAAGCTGGCTGTGTCGGAGGAGCCCACCACCAGAGTGCACAGGGCTGCCTGGGGAAGACTTTAGCTGCCCTGCCCTACTCTGATAAGCTGTTCCTATCCAGGCCTGCCGCCCAGGCCTAACTTCACTCGGTTGGGGAGACTCATCCAGGCTCTATTTTAGTTCAAGTCTCTCAATGCCTCCCCTTCTTGAATCCTGGTTTCTGGAGCGACTGGAGAAGCAGTCACCCTCCAGTCTGCCATCTTGGCTCCAGGAATATGATTAATATAATCAAGAAATTTTTACTTTGCCAAACATCACAAAATCCAAACTTTCATTTAAAAAGATGCATTTGCTAATAAATGCTTTATTTATTGGGCATTATTTGAATAGCAGAAATTTTGCATAATTAGAATTCAATTATAAGAATGAAATTTAGAAGGATTGGAAATTTTCTTAAAATGTACTTTCTAGAAGATTCTATCCCTACAAATCATAATCACATAGAAATCTGTCACTGGATATCTTCAGATATTACCATGAGTTAGGAGAGGTAAAGAGAAAAGGATAAAGAATAATCTTTGAAATTTTACTATCCCATATTTATGTATTAGGAATTTTTTCAAAGAAGTTCCCTGGTCCAAGTCAGAAAAATAACAAATAATTAGACTTAAAAACAGGATTGCCATTGACTTTATCCTCCACATTATAGCATCTCTGAAATCAGAATATATGCCACAATTAATAGAATGTCAAAATGTAATTGAGAACATTGTTTTTACTTATTTTTTTTTATTTTGGTGGTTCTGGGGTTGAATGCAGGGCCTTGTGCTTGCAAGGCAGGCACTCAACCAACTGAGCTATATCCCCAGCCCTCTTTCTTGTACATACCTAAACGAATGATACAATTCCTGGTGTAGTCTTACAAATGATGAAAAAATGCACTTGCCACCAAATGCATTTCTTCAACAATTTACCCATCACTTCTTTCTGATTTACTTTTTGACTTGCAAGGAGCCAGTTTACCAGATCACCATTATACTATTAAGTATTACCTACATAAAAGTAAGGTCCTCATAAACTCCTTTATGCTTGGACTGGAGTTATGCCTCAGTGGTGGAGTCCTTGCCTGGCATATGTGAGGCACTGGGTTCAATCCTCAGTACCACATAAAAAAAATAAACAAATATAGAATTGTATCTATCTACAATTAACATTTTTTAAAAGTCCTTTATGATAAAATACATGTTTTACCAACCACCTTTGTTTACATATTTCTGTCTGTGTTTTGCTTATTGTCTCATTCTTAGGTTCTATTCTAAGTAGTTGAGTTTGCAGAACAGGTGACCTCTGCATAAGATACTAGTTATGCAATAATTTTTGTTTGCTCAGAGGCTGAATGGAGGGTATCATGTACAAATTTTTAAGTAGTAATAATTTTGTTCCTTACCAACTCCATGTTATATTTACTATACATTTCAAAATAAACACTACAAGAAAAATATAAAACTGCACACATCAAAATCGTGAGAATTACAATTACATTATAATAAAGACTTTTTTCACTCATAAGCTGTAAAATAGGAGATGGACTTTGGCGAATTACTGAAAAGACATCATGCCTTAGCTTGGTTTGGTTATAATACCAAACTGACAAGTATATTCTGCTGAATATTTTCTATTAATCTATCTTTTAGATTACTATTCTTCTTTCAACTGTATCTAACCTTCGATTAAACCTATCTATTCGGTTCTTCATTTTAGTTACTACATTTTATCTGTTTCAAAATTTCCTTTTCTTTTCTATAGATCTCACTTCTCTACTAAAATTTTAAATCTCAGCATGCATTTTCATAATTAGTTTAGTTATCAAGTTTTAATACCTCTGTAACTCCCAAGTCTGGGTAATCTGTATCAAGACTATTTTGATGCTCTGAACCATTCCTGTTCTTGATTTTTTACTCTTGGTTTTACTGTACATTTAGCAATTTTTTTATTGACTGCCAAGCACTCTATGTGAATGATTTTATGAAATGTCTATAGGAAAAATATACAGATCTAGATGCTATTACCTTCCACCAAAGAAAATTTAATTCTTTCCTAGAGGGAAGTCAAGGTAGATAAACAGATCAACTTATTTAATCAGGATCTGAGATTGATTGAGACTGAGTTTGAACACTATTATAAAGATTGATCTACCTGTGCTTTGTCCTTACTCTTATGATATAGCTCTTCAACAGATTCCACTGTAATCTGATTCAGAACAACAAAATATCAAAAGCCCATGCAATTACTTCATTTGCTTTTTCTTATTTTTTATAACACAGGAGAAAACCCAGTACAGAATGTGTCTGTATCCTTCTCTCAGGAATCTTAACTGACTCAGCAGCTCTACAATGTCTTCAAAAGGATTTTAGTTTCCTAGCACTTCTAGTAGTTTCAGCAGAAGCTTTAGTCTTCTACAAGTTACTCCATGATAGGCAAAATGGAGGTTTTGAAGTGGATTTAAAGATAATGTAACACAGGTATTTTACCAAGCATGGAGGTAGTCAATAAAATCAAAAGTGGAATCCAAAAATAAACCTGTTTAGTATAGGGCTGTCATAAATGGTATCTCATATCTGACTGTCAAACTTATTGAGCTACCTTCATGGTCAGTCATTAATTCCATTCATTTAAACATACTAGATATTTAGATGAACTGTGCTATGTCACTCTCATCTCTCTAAATGAGCCTGAAATAAGACTTCACCTTAGAGACATGAGAGAGTCCCTCTAACAAGTGATCAAGCATGGCAATTGTGTCACCCCAGCAGAGTTGTCAAGGAATCTACATTCTACAATAGTCCTAAAGCTGGTATCATAACCACCAATTTTTAGCAAACTTTTTAAACAGAGTCATATGGTTACTGATGTCTATTCAACTACATAGACATCATTTCATTATCTCAGCATACAATTTTTGTTTTTAAATTTGGACATACCTATTTCAATTTTTTTGAAAATTGGAACCTGCCTATTTTTCATAATAACAAATAAGAATAAAATTAAGAAAGCAGAAATGATTTATATCACATACTAACAGATCAGTTATATATGGATTCAGTATATATTATAGCATAGAGTCTGGCTATTTGAAACAGCAGTCCATAGCTAAATAGGTCTAATGAGTACCTGAAAGAAGTTAGTACAAACTGAGTTGTGCCATAATGTGAAATACACATTAAATTTCAAAGACTTAGTAGGAGAAAAGAATATAAAATAATTCAATAATTGTAATGAATATGATAGAAAAAGAAAATAGAAATGGTAGCTGCTGGGGGAAGAGTGAAATGAGAATTACTGATTATGTGGTACAGATCTTCAGTTTTACAAGATAAAAAGAATCCTCAGAGACAGATAATGGTGATGTATGCAAAACAACATCAAGTATTTTAATAATAACAAACACAATAAGGGTTAATTCAGTACATATTAAATATATTTAAAAAAACTAAAAGTCCTTAGTTGCCTGACTGCAAGTAATAAGCATTTATTATCTCACAAAATTTTAACTTTAATTAAATATTAATTGTTCTACTGATAATGCAGAAAAGTTATTTTGGATATATTTAAGTGAATTACATTAATAAATTAAATACATCTTTTAAAAACTTTTAATAATGCATGCTCAATAGCTTCCTAGAGAGGACAGAAAAAGTCCTTCTCATGTATGAGTTCATTTTTGAGTGAAAAATGTAAAGATTGTCTGTTTAGCTAAATACTTCCCAAGAATCAGATTAATAATGTTAGATTTTAACTACAGGGTTGGGTAGTGGAATAATGAGTTTCAGATATTATCAGATTCAGACGTAGCAAAAGTGTAAAACATTTGAGTACTTCATGTAAAAAGGAGAAGGGAGAAAAATAATAATAACAGAAAAAGAAAACCTTCATTTATTCTAGTGCCATGGAAATAACTTTGATAGTTGCTATTATTTCAGTTTAGATAAAATAATTTTTTTTAGACACTCAAGTAAATCTATTTCAGGATCTATTAATTTAAAGCAAGTAGCTGTATACAGATAACAAAAGCAACAACTTGTTATAGCCCAGCACACAGCATTCAAAGCAAACAGGCTAGACCCTGAATATAATTACTTTTTAAGGTAACTGTGACCACAAAATATGTTTCTTACATGAAGATCTTTACATTATTTAAAAGTACTCAAATGACATCTTGATCTGAACCATACATTCCAGGAACTTAATGTTTTTAATTATAAGGTACCAATGTGGGAATGTGGGGATGTTTTGGGAGAAAAAATGAATAATGGAGGGGTTTGAGTGGTCCAAAATAACCACTGTGTGAATTGAACTGCAGCTTTTATTTATGAGATATCCTTATTTTTTATGCCACAGTGGCTGCAAAATGAAAAACAAATTAATAAATATATTTTGTTTACAACAAATAAACATTTAGGTATTGAGACAGCATGAGAATTTTTGAACTACATAAATAAGTTCAGTATTGACAGATGGAAAGGGGTATTACTGAGCAACATATAGTGCAGAAGACATTTCTAAGGCTTTCTTACTCTTCTTAAAGAGATTGATCAATATCATATAGTACTAATGTGATTCAATAAATATGGCAGTGCAAAATTTCTTAACTGAAAGCTTTAATATTTTACATGTTTACAAATTAATTTTAGTTTCTTGTGTTATTCAAACATACTATTTTATGTGGTACATTAGAATACTCTAACTCAGTTTGCAAGAAAATAACACTATAGTTTTGCTTTTTTTTATTTCCTTTCAACAATTGAAGACTGAACAACACTAAAGATTATGCACTGCTTACTTCAACAGAGAATGTCATCCAAATTGTCTTTGATAAACAATAATAAATGTTATGTTTTCTCATAAAATAATCACAGATGCTTCATTACTTGTAACACGCATGTACTGAAGATGAACTATTACTCAAAATATTCACATGTCATATCTTTGCAGAAGAATAAAATATATCAAGATCATATACAGAATGAAATAATAAAGGAGAGATGAATGCAAAAAAGAAAACATACAATTGCAATGGTACTGGTTCTTAAATATTCTACTACTATTTTATAAGATAGTTACCAAGGTGAGGATTTTTTTTTCATAAATATTTCAGCTCCCTATTTCCTTTACAAAATTTTGCATATTTGATGAGTATTCAACTAGTGCACAGGGACATTAAAATATTCATGTTGTGACTCCTATAATAGATAAGCTTGCTCAAATGCTTCAAGAACATTTTTCTTGGACATTTCCTTATCTTCCCTCCCAAAAGAAACTCATTCACAATAAAATAAGCCTTCTCAAAATGAAAAATGATTTCAAGATCACAACAGTCAATTAATTTACATATAACAGTTAATTATTTCCAGGCTACTTAATTCATTTTCCTGATCCTCAATAGTACAGCAAAAGGCAGACTAGAATATCTTTTGAAAATGATCTTCAGATCTCACCATTCAAGGAAGCACATTTGGGATTTCTTGATAAATGGTCTGAAAAAGTTCTTATGTGATCTTTTCCTTCTCTTTGTATGACATTGGAACTAACAATTCAGTAGTCTACACTTGACCTGACAACTGAAAAACAACATACACTGCATGGCAGCTGCTGGCCATGGAAATGGTGGAGCAGAGCAAGGGTGACTGAGGGAAGCCCCTGGAAAACATACTAAGTAAAAGAAGCCAGCTGCTTGTGGTGAGGGCAGATTTCAAGAGCTGGAACATCTGCATAGTGCATTGAACAAAAATTGAAAAGGGTTTATATGGGAATAGATATATATTAGAAAAATAGGAAGAAGTTATAAAGATGGTGCAGATATATTAGGACTTTAGAACATAGTGCCAAGAATTTTGGAGTGTCATGTGTTTAATTTTCACAAGAAGGTTCATAGATTTTTCACACCATTTTAATATAAAAGAGCTCTAAATGTATTTCTTAGTGTGGCTCAGTCTCTTCATCCCTATATCAGCACATACACAGAGACAATTATAAACCCTAGACAAAGGAAAAAAAGGAATCCTAGCTGAAAACACTAAAGAAGGAATAAGTCAGGACAGAGAATAGAGGTCCATTTAACACTTTGAAAAAGGCAACGTCATGGCATTGGACACAGGTTTTCTTTCTATTTTTGCTTGAGGAGAGGCCACAGGGTGGAGCAGGGTTAAAACATCTTCAAAGAAACCTGTAGCCTTGGTTCATGAAGACCCATATAACAGAGTTAACCCCCAGATTTCCATGGAAAGTGAGAAGTACTGCCAGAAAGAAGAAAACCTGATAGGGGGACCCCAATTTTGTGTATACTTTCTGCCCACACCTCTGTCTAACAAATGAAGGAGACATTTGTAGGCAGATTGGAAACAAATTAAAGCTAACAGAACTGAGATTGAAGATCCAGGAGGAGGAAGTTTCTGATGACTGACCTAATGACAACTTTAGGAATCTAAACTGTTGAGGCTAACTCATGACCAAAACATGGCACATGTGTCTGTGTCGTTTTGTGGGATGTGTATAAACAGGTGATCAAGGAACTTAAATAGCCTTGTAAAAAATTAAAAATGGAAATAACTCAAAATTATAGAAATAAAAAACATATCTAATAATAACATTGGAATGAATTGCCATAACTCATCAATCAAAAGACATAGTCTGTAAGATGGATTAGAAAGGAAGACCCAACAATAGCTATCTCCGAACGACTACTCCTCATGGTTGAAGACATTCACAAGTTTAAGGTATAAGGATGGCAAAACAAATTATCATTCACTTAGGAACTCATATACAAGGAGTCTAATATTCTAATATCAGATAGAGTGAACTTGAAGTCAAAGATCATAAAAAGGAACAAAGAATGTAATATCATACTGCTTAAGGGAATTACACATCAATAAGACATACCAATTATAAATATCCATGACCCTCAAAATGGACCATCTACATATATCAAATCTTTCTCAATATCAGAATCAAATAAACAAAACACAATAATACTGGGTGATTTTAATACATCCCTATCAACAACTGATAGATCCTCCAACCAAAAACTAAATGAAGAAGGTTTAGAAATAACAATACAATTAGTAATTCAGACATAACTGACAAATAGAATATTTCATCCATTAGAGACTGAACAATTTTTTTCAATAGTACATGTATACTTCACTAAATAGATCATATTTTAAACCACAAAGCAACTCTGTGTAAATGCGAACTATAGCTGTAACACCTTGGATTATATCAGAACATAAAAGAAGGAAATGAGAGATCAATGATAAAATAAAAAAAAGAAAGACTACCCTGACAACTGAACAATAAATACTACACTAACGAATAACTAATGGATAGCTGAAGAAATCAGGAATGAAATTTAAAAAATACATAGAGGTAAATGAGAATAGTGACACAGCATGTCACAATTACTGGGACACTACAAAGGAACTTCTAAGAGGGAAGATTATTCCATTGCATTCATTCAATAAAAGAATAGAAAATTCCAACTAAATAACCTAGAATTACATCTCAAAGCCTAAGAAAAGAACAAATATATACCAAAACAGTAGAAGAGAGAAAATAATTAAAACACTGCCAATATCAATGAAATTGAAACAGAAAATTAAAAGTCAATGAAACAAACAGTTGCTTCTTTGAAAATTAATAAAAGTAATAACATTTAGTCAAGCTAATGAAGAAAAGAGAAAAATCAAAACTAAAATTTATAATGAAAATAAAATATTACCACAGACATTAATAATATGCAGATGATAGAAACTATTTTGAAAATCTATTTAGTAAAATAGAAAATCACAAAGAGATCAACAAATTTCTAGAGAAATATGACCTACACAAATTAATGTAGAAGGACATGGAAAATTAAACACAGCAATTTGAACAATAAAATAGAAGATGTCATCAAAAGCCTATCAAAAAAAAAAAAAAAAAAAAAAACGGGTCAAGGAGATTCTCAGACCTTCCAGACTTCAAAGAAGACTTTACCCCAATATTTCTCAATTATTCCATGAAATGAAAGGGGAAACACTTCAAAACTCATTCTAATCCTAGTTTTACCCTGATACCAAAACCAAAGATTCACCAAGGAAAGACAACTCAGACTAATATCCCTGATGAATACAGATGCAAAAATTTGAAAGAAAATCTGGCAAATTTATACAAAATCATATTAATAAGGATAGAGTACCATGATCAAGTGATTTCATGCAAGAATGAAAGGATGGACCAACAACACAAATCAATAAAAAAAATCACATCAATAGATTAAACACAATAATCACATTATTATCAACAATAGATGAAAAAACCTTTGACAGAATTCAGCATCCATTCATGTTCTATACACAAATAAATTAGGCAAGATTATAAATGTTATAGTAAGTTTACTTCTTAGACAAAACAATATCCTAACTCTTAAGCAGTAAAGAGGGACCTTAGTTTATGCTATTTTGTTTGGGATGATATTTAGAAATGCTTCACTTTCAGAAGCTGGAGTGACATGTGAACAACCCTTTCCGTCTTGGTATGATGGGAAAGTTGCCTCTCACTGTATGCTGAGAGAGAAAATGGATGGTTCTCTTCTTGTTTCCACAGAGAATGTGGGGGAAGGCATCCATAAGAGGTGAATTTCCTCTTCGGGAGGCACTTCTAAGTCTTTTTGTATTGGTAAAGAGAGAGAAAAAGTTCACAGAAAAATTTCTTACTCTTCTCACAAGTAGTTTCACCTCCTTTCAAACTTTTAATCTGTTAATGTTATTATTCATTTCTCAAATTTCATAGTGTTTTCAGTTTTGACCTAACACTTTACATTCAATTATCCACTAATGTTTTATAATTTTTAGGATTATTGGCTTAACAGAATACAAATTTCAAGAGTAATGTCCATGTGGACAGAATTAAGTGCATGCAAGAGGCTAGGGGATGGGCTTTTGAGTGAGAGTTAAAATGAACACAAACCAGTGATGCTTGGTTATCCCCTGGATTTCATCAAATTATGGATTAGTGAACAGTAGCAGAATCTTTGATGTGAATAACTAAAGTGAGGAATGACTGTAACAGTTGGCAGTACTCACAATTTGAAAATAAAGTGTGCAATGTTTTAGCTAAAAAAAAAAAAAAAAAAACAAATAAATTAGGGATAGTCCGAACACTCCTCAATATTGTAAATGCTATATATGCTAAACCCAAGGCCACTATCATTCTAAATGGATAAAATTTAAATTTTTTTCTGCTAAAAATAGGAACAAGAGAGGGATGCCCTTTTTTAACACTTCAACTTAGTACTTACAAACCTCACTGAAAAAATTGAACAAAAGAAAGAAATTAAAGTGATATGAATAGGAAAAGAAGATCTTAAATTTTCTCTATTTGCCAATGACATGATTCTATATTTAGAAGACCCTATAAATCCACCAGAAGGCTTCTAGAATTCATTAGAAGACTATGCAAATTAACAGGATATAAAATTAATAGCCATAAACCAAATGTGTTCCTATATATCACTGATGAGTCAGCTGAAATTAAATTATGAAACTCTCCCATTCATAATAGGCTCAAAAATGCTCAGGTATCAATCTAACAAAAGAGGTGAATGACCTCTACAATGAAAAATGCAGAACATTAAAAAAAAGTAATTGAAGAAGACCTTAGAAGATTGAAAGATCTCCCATGTTCTTGGATAGGCAGAATTAATATGCCAAAATGGCCATACTACCAAAAGCATTATATAGATTTTATTCAATTCCTATAAAAATTCCAATGATTTTCTTCATAGAAATATAAAAGTCAATCATAAATTTGTCTTGGAAAAACAAGTGGACCTGAATAACTAAAGTAATTCTTATTAGAAAATCAAGCAGGATGCAACACAATATTATACGTAATACTACAGAGCTATAGTAACAAAAACAACAAGCTATAGGCACCAAAATAGACATGAAGACAAACAGGACAGAAAACACAGAAACAAACCTAATATATGTAGTTAACTCATTATATGAAAAGGTGCCACAAGCACATGAGTCTTCAGCACATGATGCTAGGTAAACTGGAAACCCATGTATAGTAGAGAAAAATTTATCCCCTATCCTTCAGCCTGCACAAAACTCAACTCACTTTAGGTCCAGGACCTAGACATTGGAAGAGATTGTTTACATTGTAGAAAACAATAGAGGACAAATTGTCCACCATTTTAACCTAGGAACTTACACCCTCATCAACTAGAGAGTCTAACAATGTGATAAAACCTTTTTCACCTGCTCCTTATGATAGGAAATTAATATGCAGAATATAAAAGAACTAAAAAAATATGAACCACTTAATTACTAAATGGGCAAAATTCTAAACAGACACAGCTTAAAATAAGAAACAAAAATGGCCAACATATATATAAAAAAAGTTCAACATGTGTAGAAACCAGTGAAATGCAAATCAAAACTACAGGGAGGAGAGTCAATTATTATTGTGTCCTTGCTATTTTTCTATACCTCAATAACATTATTACATTTAAAAAGAACTAAATAGAGGTATTTATGTCAC
Organism: Sciurus vulgaris; assembly: GCF_902686455.1. Lineage (NCBI taxonomy): Eukaryota > Metazoa > Chordata > Mammalia > Rodentia > Sciuridae > Sciurus > Sciurus vulgaris. The sequence continues at coordinate 10,752 of NW_027632604.1, forward strand.
TTCACTCATAATAACAATTTTCTAGAATAACGTGGGGTATCCATGTATCAGAGAGAACATCTGGGGGAAGAGTATATATACAAGAACAGTGTAACTTCACATCATGTATAACACAAGAATGGGAATTTACAATTCAAATGTGTATAATATATAAACTATACTCTACTGTTATGTATATCTTAAAAGAATTTTTAAGAAGATCAAAAGGAATAATGGGGGAAAATGTACACTTACACGGTGTTGGTAGGATAGCAAATTAGTATAATAATTCTGGAAAGCCCTATGGATTTCCCTTTTAAAAGTTGGAATGGAACTACCATATGACCCAGTTGTCCCACTCCCTTATATATATCTAAATATCTAAAATCAGCATACAATAAAGGAACAGCCAACTCAGTGTTTATAGCAACACAATTCACAATAACCAAATTACAGAACCAGCCCACATACCCATCAACAGACTAATGGATAAAGAAAATATGGTGTACATTCACAATGGCATTTTACTTAGTCATACAGAAGAATGAAATGATAATATTTGGTGGAATATTGATGAAACTGGAGAACTTGATTCTGTGAAATAAGCCAGATTCAGAAAGTCAAAAGTCAAACTATTTCCCTTCATGTGTGAATGCTAGATTAAATAATGGAAAAAAATGTAATTCATTAAAAATGAAAGCATCATCTGTGCAGTAGAGGAAGGGGTTATAGCTAAGGAAGGAGGACAAAAGTGGGATAAATAGTAGAATAAAACAAACCAAACTCACTAGCATACATATATGAATAAAGCACAGTGAATTTCAATTTTATGTATATGTATAATCCCTCATTTAAAAATCTAAAAATAAATAGAAGATGAATCAATAGAAGCCAAATGCATCATTCTTTCTTTCACTCTTCTTTTTTCCTTTATTTTCTCCTCCCCCTCAGAAACAACACATAATATTTTGCCTCTGCATCAGTCCTATTCAACTTTTTAAATTGAAAACCATTTTCTACCCACTCATCTCTTCTTTGTCTCTCTTAATTAACTCTACTTTAACTTCTCTATAAACTATTGGTTAGTTTATAAAATGTCAGACTGCATCACTCACTAATGCTATAGCAAAAATTAATACAGAGGAAGACAAAGATAACACCTACTGTTTGATTTTATGACAGATATGATTCATGATTACCTACTGTCTTTACTGATAGAAACTGCTATCCTACCATTTCTGTTTATTGTATCAACCATCATTGTAGATGTCACAATAGGAAATAAGTACGTAATTTAATCCTATATGTCATATGCATAAGTTTTAGTTGTTATTTAACTCCCCCAATCTGAGGCACCTTAAGCCTACAGGATTCATCAAAGCTTGTAGAGTAGAAGCCCCCTTTCTTCAGATCCATTTGAATAGATGGGTAGACACATAAATATATGTGAAAGCATTGGAAGAAAACATCCAAAACAAACCATATGATTCAACAATAGACTCCACTGACACTACAGTGCAGAAAATGTCAGGTGAGGAATTTAGAAAGTACACAGATAAGATGATCTAAGAGATAAAATAAGATGGAAGGAGTAAAATCACAGAGAAAATACAAGAAGTGAAAGATCACTTCATTATGGAGTCAGAGATTTTGAAGAAAAATCAACAGGTAATTTTTTTAATGGGGTGCTTCAGATCAAACCCAGTGCCTAATGCATACTAGGCAAGTGTTCTACAATTGAGTAACAACTCCAGCCCCCAATGGTAATTCTTGAAATGGAAGAATCAATAAAACAAATTTAAAATTGAATGGAAAGCATTACTAATAGACTACATCATTTGAAAGATTTTCAGGCAAAAAAGGCAATATATATAATCTTAAAACTTAACTTGATCATGGATAAAAGATGTTAAGAGACCATGAACAGAATTTTCATGAAATATGGGATAATATTACAAGGTCAAATCTAGGATTTACAGGGCCTCTGAGGTACAAATTAAAGAAATGCACAATGTTTTCAATAAAATAATATAGAAAAATTCCTAAATTTTAAAAATGAAAAGGAAAATCAAATATGGGGGTCATATAGGACTCCAAACATGCAAAATTAGAAGAAACACATTCCAAGGGACATGTATTAGTCAGGGTTCTCTAGAGGAAGAGAACCAACATAAAGTATGATTATAAAAGAGGATTTATTAGATTGGCTTACATAACCAGAAGCTGGATAGTCCACAATGGCTGTCTGCAGCAGGAGAGCTGGAAGAACCAGAAGCTGCAGAGTCCAAGACACAGAAACCCCAGAATAAGAAGGATCAACAGTGCTACCCTAGTTCAAGAACAAAGCCTCTGGAAACTATGTGGAGAATCACTGGCAGAGTCTGCTTTGGAAGAGTGAAGAAGCAAGAATCTTATATCCTCAGATGATCCAAGCACTGCTCAAAAACGCCTTCAAGAAGAGCCGAGCTTGCATGTGGGTCTACTTCCTTGTTTTTCCAGCTTTCTATTGGGTGGTGCCATCCATGCTTAGGGAGGGTCTCCACTTCAGTACACCATCCCACGTTCCAATCATTCCTAGACACACCCTCATTGACACACCCAGAGGTCACTTAATCATTAACATCTCTTAATCCACTCAAGTTGGCAATTCAAATGAAGCATTACTGGACATTATTAAAAAATGCCTAACTTACATAAAAAGTACAGAATTTGGAAAGCAGCTAGAGAGAAATTACTGGTCATATTTAGAAGAAAACCATTGTAGATTTCAGCTGATTTTTCAACCCAAATGTTAAAAGTTAGGTGGGCATGGAATATTTTGCAAAAAACTCTAAAGGACAATGTACACTATCCAAGAATACTATAACCAAGAAAATTAAGGTTCATATTTAAGGATAAAATAAAAACCTTCCATGATAAACAAAAGTTAAAAGAATTCACAGCTTGAAAGTTGGAACTACTTTCACGTTGGAACTACATATTCAATAAAATTATTCATGAAGAAGACATGGAGAAAACATGAAAACCATCAGAGGATGAAACTACACTAGGAGAATCAAAGGAAAATCAAATTCAATTTTAAAACTAGAAATAAATCAAAATGACAGAAAGTAAAATTCTTAATAATTCTTTGTTTTAGTGGACTCAATTCATCAATCAAAATACATAGATTGAATTAAAAACTAGACCCAACAATGTGCTAATTCCAAGAGACTCAGCTCATAGGCAAAAACATACACAGTCTGAAAATAAATAGATGGTAAAAAACTTATCATTCACATGGATCAATGAGCACGCAAGAGTTTCTAGTCTCATATCTGATAATGTGGGATTCAATCCAAAGTTATCAAAAGAGACAAAGAAGGTCATTTCATAAAGCTTAAGGGAGTTATGAAATAAAAAGAATTAACAGTTGTAACTACATATGCCCTCCAAATGAAGCATCTACATATATCAAACAAACTCTTTTCAATATAAAGAATCCAAAAGACCACAAGAAAATAATACTGCAATTTTAAAAATCACCTTTCATTATTAGATTACACAAATACTAAATAATGTACAGAACTAAAAAAATACAATTTAAGCATCAGGCCAGGCTGGGGAATATTTCAGGAATTTGGGCAGCTGGGTGATTCATCATGCTCAGTTCCCCCCAAAAGCAACCTCACCGTGCCTTTAAGAAATTTTGAAGTCGTTTACTCCAAATCTCTGATGATGCAACTCTTCTTGAAAAGGATAATAGATTGAAAAATCTTTTAGTCAGGACCCTTTTTTTTTTTCCCTAAAGAATATACCAGTTACATGATAATTTTGCCAATAAAATCCCTTTAAAACTAAAAAAAGTAAAATAAAATAAAATAAAAAAAATTAAAAAAATTAAAAAATACAATTTAGACTATATATTTATATTTATATTAATATATGTATAACATTTCATCCATCAGTGACTGAATACAATTTCTTCTTAGCAATACCTGTAAAATTTTCTAAAATACACCATATTTTAGGATACAAACAAATATTAGGCAATTTCAAAAAATAGATAATGCCTTGCATTCCATCAGATAATAATGGAAAAATAATTAGAAATAAGGACTAAGATAATTTAAACTCACCCAAATACCTAGAGTTTGAAAAACTCACTAGTGAATGATAAATGGAGAGCAGAAGAAATTAGGGGTGATATAAAAATTAGACAGAGGCAGAAGAGAATAATGATGCAAAACACCATAATCTCCAGGACACTAAGAAGGCAATTTTAAGAAGAAATTTCATAACATTGAATTTTCAGTACATCAAAAAATCTTTATACATCAAAAAAAAAAAAAAACCTGAAAGACACCAAATAATCTAACATTACATCTTTTGACCCAATACAAAAAAAAATAACACAGAAATCAGTATAACACAGAAAATATTTAAAATCAGAGCCAAAAACAATGACATTGAGATTTAAACATTTTTTTAAAAAAAATCAATGAATCAAAAAGTTGGTTCTCTGAAAAAATAAGTAAAATTGATTACCACTTAAACAAGCTAACCAAGAGAGAGAAAAATTACTGAACTCTATGATGAAAAGGGAAATATCATTACAGGTTCTACTGAAATACAAGGAAAATCAAAAACTATTTTGAGAATTTATATTCCAATGAGATAGAAAATCTTGAAGATGTTGACAAGTTGCTAAAGACATATGACATATGCTAATTAAACCAGGATTACATAAAATGTGAACAGATCAATTTCAAATAATAAAATCGAAGATGCCATCAAAAGACTACCAACTAAGAAAATCCCAGGACCTGACAGATTCTCAGTTGAGTAACATCAGACTTTTAAGAATTCATACCAAATCTCCTTAAATTATTCTACAAAAAAGAACAGAAGAAAAATCCTTTAAACACATTCTATGTACTTTGTATCACCCTCATATGAAAATCAGACAGACATATTAAGGAAAGAAAACTACACCAATATTCTTGATGAATATAGACAAAAGATTCTCAATAAAATACTAGCAAATTACATTAAAAATTAAAAAGTTATGCACCATGATCAAATGCAGTTCTTCCCAGAGCTGCAAGGTTCTTTTAACATATGGAAATCAAAAACATAATCCATCACATTAATAGACTTAAAGACTGGAATCACATGATTACCTCAATAGCTTCAGGAAAAGCATTTGGCAAAATGCATAATACATTCATAATCCAAACACTAGAAAAAGTAGGGATAGAAGAAACATAACTCAACATAGTAAAAGCTGTATACACCAAACCCACAGCCAACAACATTCTAAACAGAAAATAACTGAAACCATTATTTCAGAGGAACAAGAAAGGTATACCCTCTTTTACAATCTATTCATCATAGTCCTAGAATACCTACACAAAACAATTAGGCAAAAGAAAGAAATTGAAGGAACACAGGAAAAGAAGTGCTAAATCTATCACTGTTTGCTAACACCATCATCATAGATTTACAAGACCCCAAAAATCCACCAGAAAACTTGTAGAACTCATAAATTAAATCACAAAATTATCAGGATTCAAAATTTACACTCATAAATCAATTGTACACCAATACTCCAAGAAAAATCAGCTGAGAGATAAATTAAGATAACCAACCCATTCACAATAACCCCTCAAATATAAATAAATACAATACTTGAGAACAGATTGATCAAACGAAGTGAAGACCTCTATAGTGAAAAAAAAAAAACTAAGTAAAGAAATTGAGGAAGACCTCAGAAGATGGAAGAACTTCTCATGTTATTTGATAGGCAGAATTATTACTGCCGAGATGGCCATAGTACCAAAAGCACTATACAGACACAGTAAAAATTCCATAAAAATTCCAATGACCTTCTTCATGGAATTAAAAAAAAAGCAGTCATAAAATTCAAACATAAAAATAAGAAGCCCAAAATAGCTAAAGCAATCCTCAGCAGGAAAATTGAAGCAGGAGGTATCATAATACAGACTTTATACTCTAGTGCTATAGTAACAAAACTGCATGGTATTGGCACCAAAAGAGGCAAGAAGACCAATGGAGATGAATAGAAGGCACAGAGACAAACCCACATAAATATAGTTATCTCATACTAAACAAGGCACCAAAACCATGCATTGGAGAAAAGATAGCCTCTTCAACAAACGGTGCTGGAAAAACTGGAAATCCATATGCAGTAATATGAAACTAAACCCCTATCTCTCACCCTGTAAAAAACTCAACTCAAATGGATCAAGAATCTATGAATTAGGCCTGAGACCCTTCACAAAATAGAAGAAAAAGTAGGCCCGAATCTCCATCATGTTGACTTTGGACCACACTTCCTTAACAAGACCCCCATAGCTCAAGAAATAAAAGCAAGAATCAATAAATGGGATACATTCAAACTAAAAATTATTTTATCAGCAAAGGAAACAATCACAGAAAAAGAGAGCCTACAGAGTGGGAGAAAATCTTCCCCAGACACACTTGAGACAGAGCATTCATCTCCAAAGTTTATAAAGAACTTAAAAAACTTTCTACCCAAAATACACAGAACCCAATCAATAAATGGGCTAAGGAAATGAGCAGACATTTCACAGAAGAAGATATACAGGTTATCAACAAATATATGAAACAATGCTCAGCATTCCTGGTAATTAGAGAAATGCCAACTAAAACAACCCTCAGATTTCATCTAACTCCAATTATAATGGCTATTACCAAGAACAAAAGCAATAATAAGTATTGGCGTGGATGGAAGCAAAAAAGGCACACTTGTACATTGCTGGTGGAGTTGCGAATTGGTGCAGCCACTCTGGAAAGCATATGGAGATTCCTCAGAAAGCTTGGAATGGACCCACCATTTGACCCAGCTATTGCACTCCTTGGTTTATACCCAAAGGTCTTAAAATCAGCATACTACAGTGATGCAGCCACATCAATATTCATAGCAGCTCAATTCATAATAGCTAGATTGCGGAATCAACCTAGATGCCCTTCAATTGATGATTGGATAAAGAAACTGTGGTATATATACACAATGGAATATTACTCAGCCATAAAGAAGAATAAAATTATGGCATCTGCTGGTAAATGGATGAAGATTGAAAATATCATGCTAAGTGAAATAAGCCAAGACCAAAAAACAAAAGGCTGAATATTTTATCTGATAAGTGCATGACAATATATAATGATTGGGAATAGCAGGGGAAGAGAAGAATGAAGGACGTTGGATGGTGTAGAGAAAAAAGGGGTGGAAGGGGATAAGAATGGAAAAACAGTAGAATGAAACAGACAATATTACCTTATATATATGTATGTTTACATGAATGGGGTGAATATACATTGTGTACAACCATAAAAATAAAAAATTGTACCCCATTTGTGTACAATGAATCAAAATGTGTCTGTAAAAATAAAAAAATTAATATAATAAAAACAAAATAAAATAAAATAAGAAAAAATAAAAATAAAATAAGACAGGGCTGGGGATATAGCTCAGTTGATAGAGTGTTTGCCTCAAAAATCACAAGGCCCTGGGTTCAATCCCCAGTACCGCAAAATGAATAAATGAATAAATAAGTAAATAAATAAATAAATAAAAGTATTTTAATAAAAGGGATGGCTGATCAAAAAGTTAGGTATCTATAGAGAAGAATTCTGCTGAGTAACAGAATGAATTACTACCATGCCAAAAATCTTGGTTTCATTCCAAAACACCTATAAAAAAAAGAATGGTAAACACAATAATAATGATAAATAATAATATTGCAATATTATAATAATATTACTAAGAAAATAGATTTTTTAAAAACAACCAATGATTCAAATGTGATAGGTTTCTCATATGAATGACAAATGGATGCCATATACATCATGGAGTCTAGCTAAGTATAGCGGGAAGTTTGGTTTGAGGTCTACACAATAAAAAAGCTGAATTGCATTATCACAATTTTGTCATTGCTCCATCCAAAACTTCTACTGTTTCTCTCTAATTTTAGCTTTTAGGTTGTCCAAAGAAGCCTCCAAAGATGGGAACTTGATTTTTAAAATATTTTTATACGGATTCTTCCATCAATCTGTCTTGTCAAACTTTGATTATGCCTGTAAATCCTGACATAAACTGGTTTTTCTTTCCCTGGGGCTACCTCAGACATTTTTCAGCTTCCAGACTGGGAAATAGGAGACCTGTAAAGTATTCCTTTTCCTGTCTAGTAGATCAATTCCTGGAATTGAGGGGGCTGCTTTTACCCCATGTTCCTGTCAACATTTGTATTTATTTCCATCCAAAATTGAGTTTGTGGTAGGCACTAAAGAGGATAACAGGTGCTAGGGATGATGTCTTTTCTACAGATGGAGATGAACGGAAAATTCAAAAGTAATGATATGCACCAGAAATAGCAGGAAAGGCTGAGAGGGCTGAGAGCATAAAAGGCTGTATCTAGAGAAAAGGATTAAAAGGGAATGTGTTTTTATGGTGATATAGAGATTGGTAAGAACTCCCATAGGACAGTGCAGGCAGAGAGAGGGATCAAATTACAGAGTGAAGCAGAATTTGTATTATGAAAGTTTCCTAGGGAAGATAAGATGCTTGGTCATCCATGATTTAAAGAGGGTCCATGGTCATATACATATGACCATATGTATAATTTGCAGGACCAAACTCAGTGCTACAAGTTGGTGAACATGAGCAGCATGGGCATGAATGGAGATGAATAAAATGAAAGCAGCAGTACACTAGGAAGTTGATGCAGGCTTGACTGGAGGGAATGTTTCCAGAAATACAGAGGATAAAATATTTTCAATGACCTGTGTAGAATGAAGATTAATTATGTGAACAAAGAAAGAAGATCGACCATATGAATGTGAGATTCTGCTCCTGTCTGCAACTCAAAGTTTCAAATGAGATGTGTAATAAAACAGAAACTGTGAATATTGCTTTCATTACCATGTATTTTCTTCTATGGCAATATCTTCCGATGTTTAGGGAACTTGTTTAGGGAATTGGTGAGCATTTTTCTGAAACTGGGATATACAAAACCTACCACAGAATCAGAGAGGTCTGTAGGAGAGGCTCAGTGGCAGAGCAACTGGATAGCAGGCAAAAAGTTCTCATTCAGTGACTGCCATTGAGAAGAAAATTTTTTAAAAAACCATGGAAATATGAGAAAACACTTCATTCATATGTGCAAGTATATTCTCGAATTATAACTCTTAGTTCAAATTTTTGGAAAGACTATTCTTCAGCAAATAATAAACTTGCTTTTACAGAAGAAGAGTAAAATAAGTTACATATAATCATACATTGCATCATTTCTAGCTACATATTGACCATACCAGTGGAGAAGGGCACGAAAAAAGTGGAGCATAAAGCACAACACAGGATTTATGATATTGGTTGATACACAAGGTGTCATAGTATAGTGAACTTTCCCTTGTAGATGATCAGGTTTTTCTGTGTCACAGACTGGGTTTGACTTCCTGGGTTCAAGAAAAAAACATATCCTCATTCTCCCAGGCATCTCAACTCTAACCCTACTCCCCTTAAATACTTTCTGAAAATCAGCCACATAGTCCAACTAACTATTGTAAAGACTGTAATTTGGGAAATTTATGGTTAGAACCCTCTATGATATAAACTATTTTTAATCTTCTTTTCTGAATGTTTTTACAGAAATATTTTGAAACATGGATGCAATCATCAACATCATCAACACACAGGGGCAAATCCTCCCAACACAATGTGGAAAAATATATCATCGGTGAGGAATTTGCCATCATTTCAAAAGTTTCATTATACTTTTCCAGAGAAGTTGTCAGTCAAGAGTTATCTGATTTGAGTGCCTATGATTCCTTCTTCCATCTTTGTCTTTTTGGGAGAGAATCTCTGACCTTGATCATAGGCTTGATGTGTTTGGAAACAAGATATTATACAAACATTTTACATTTTATTATGTATGCAGTAACATACATAAAAGATGAATTACATTGCAGGAAGCATGTGAATCCTGACGTATTGAAAAGAAATTGAGATATATACTCAAGAAAAACTGAATAAAAAAAAAAAACTATCCTCATGTATACTGAATGAATATAGACCCTGTGTTGGGAGTCAGCAGTGTTGAAAACTACTCTATCTTGGGTTTCTTCTTTCTACTGGGGCCTTTATGTTGAGTAAAGCCAGATGACTCAAATGCACTAAACAAAATCAGGAATATAGGTTTAGAAAAATTAGCTGTTAAGATTCTGATGGTAATATCAGTTTTGCAATGACCATTAATATTAAGACACTGTTATATATATATCATGATGCAGAATGCTGCAAAGCACAGTGATCTGTATTTGGAGGAGGAAAGAAGGTAACTGAGAAGTTCAATGTCTAAGCTGAATAAAAAATGTGGCAGCACACATCTCGAGTGAGTACTATCTGAGTCATTTAATCCATTTTATTTTAAGTTTCCTGTCCCTCATTTGCCTTGTATAATTAATAAATCCAAAGTTGTGATGAGATCACAGGGTAGGTATGATTAGTCATTAAAGTTTTCTGAGCTAATTAGTTGAGAAATATGTTTACAGAATAACAGCCAATACTTGTATGGGTGTTTTCTCATACTCATGGGCAACTGGTGCATCTTCATTTCCTATACACTCTGGTTTAATCAATGTCACATTCCTTTTTTCACTTTTGTTTGAAGACAGTGGTCCAACATTTATGAAAAAAAAAGTATGATAAAGCATAAGGGGATCAAACAAGGATACCCCCCAAAAAAAGTATTCTCAGAGCATGCAGAATTTTCAGATATCAATAGATTCTTTTGTTTTAAAGAAATTGGTAAATACACTAAAAGTAACAGTGCTGGTGTTTAAGGAATAAACTCCATAGTGACTTCTGGTTACAAAGTAAGTCTACTGTGGCATATCTAGACAGCTTCTCATATATTTGCATGAAAGTTCCAGAGATCACATTTGCTTTCTAGAGATCAGAATTTTTCTCAGTAATACTATACATTCCTGGCATGCCAGAGACCTGGTTTTTCAACAAGGCATTAATAAAAGTGATAGAAACAAAATTATTAACGATAATTATAAGAATGGTACAAATGTAAATATTAGCCTTCTTCACAACAAATGCAAGGGCACTCATCTGAATGGCATGTGGATGCCTCATACACTGTAGTGCCTACTAGATATGGAGGGGAGAACCTGTTAGCTGTAGGTTTCCCTGATTCTTCCAGTCTCCATAGGTTCCAATTACCTCTGCACCATATTTTGATTTGAAAGCAGAAAAAATGAAAAGAGCTCAAAAGCATTCTCTCTGTTTCATGTTTCCTAGTTAACTCTTTAGTCCCTGTCACATTTGTCCATCCATTTATGTTTTCCAAAGGAATCTCTAATAAAGGTAGGAGGTTGTTTCTTTCCAATTTACATTCCTTATATGGATTTTTGACTATCTTTCATGCTTTCCAAAATAAAAAATATATATATCTTAATAAAAACAATTTCTTCATCTTAGTCTTTTGTGTCCCTACCACTTCTCATGAAACATGCTCAGGATGTAAGTGAGATTTATACTTGCCCTTGAACTGCTTGTGTCCTGAGCTATAGGAATCTATAGCAGTTTTTGTATATTTCCCTAAAGGACATTCATTCCCTGGCTCCTAATCATTTCTTCTGCAGACTAGGATCACTGAAATCACCTTAGAATGTAATGAACATGTAGAAGCAAAGATATGCTGAGTCATAATGAGTTTTCGAACATAGTCACGAAGAGATGATTCTATACACTTTCAGAGTTTCAGTGTAAAGTTTGTCACCTTCCAAATCCTGTAGGTTAATTTGAATGTAGCTCTGGATTCCTCCCTAGGATCCTCCCTCAATTTAAAATTTAGAAAAGTCTGTAATCTTTCCCAAGTTAATTTCAGATACCTGTGAATTTGGGGAATGATGCATAACCATTCATACTTCTAATTTTCCATTTGTTGTTTCTGCCCTTTATATACATATATATATATTTATTTATATATATATCTATATATATTTATTTATTTATTATGTAAGGAGTAGCAATATGTTGCATGTCATTAATTTTTATACTTTCCTACTTATTTATGGTAAATTAACTTATCGTTGAGGGATCAGGTTTTTACTCCTCAATTAATTTCAAACTGTGAATAAGTCACCAAGTTTGGGAAACCTTTACTCTCCTCTTCATTCATTTTTGGAAACTGAAACTCACAAATGCATCCCACATTTTGAAAACCTGCTCTGTTGCCTTCTCATATTTTGCTTGAATTTCCACTTTCTCCTGATTACCACTGAATTTTTTCAATTTTTGATTTGGTGTACTTACTAAATTTCTCAGTCTTCTATCCCTCATCTTCTCTCCTTTTCCTTATTTCAAATTTACCAGTGATGAAAGCATTTATTAAATCTAACTCAAAATTCACTTCCATTAGCAATATACCTAATTAAACCTGTGTCTGAAACCTAATATGATATGCAACTCCTTATCTTCCTTTATTTGCCAGCTACCTAACAGGTGCATTCCTTGAACAATTACAATATACTACTGCCCATTTTTTTGGGAATATTCTTTCCAATATATTTTGTATCCTATGTGGTTCTTACCTTGTACATTTCCTTTTCTTCTTTGTGCTGGGATGTAACTCACCAGATACAAAAGAAGCATACCTCTCTGCATGTTGCTCAGAATCACTCTGGAAAAAAAAAAACAATGATTGCATATAGATCTCATCACCATACTTTAGACATCTCCATTTTTATAGTTGTGAAGTATTTGAAATTGTAAATTAGAGCATTATTTTTTTGCAATAATACTTTCCATAGGAGACACTGTCCTATGCCATCCAGATGAAGCTATGTTTTCTCACTCCTCTTCATTTTTTGGTGTTTTTAAGCCTGTTTTCTTCCATGATGAAGACACTGGAAATCATGGAGAATAATGTCTTTTACCTTGGCACTGATGGAAGGCAATGTGAAAGACAATGTTGAGCCATTGAGAATGAAGTTGTTTTTACATGAATGGGTTCAGTGGTCATTGGATTTGTGTCTGATCCTAGTTTAAACTGCTTATTCCTAAGTCTCCTATTTATCAATCACAATTTAAGGATGTCACAAAAATGAAAATAATCATTAATCAAAAATATCAGTGCAAATGTTTGCATAAAGTTTATCTTAATCCAGCTTGATTTCTAAAATTATTTTTATGTCCATGATGAGTTAAATATTTTATACTTCAATATTAAATGACAAGGTTTGGATGTCCAAGAATATCCTATGAGACCATTTATTTTGGCCTAACTCACCTTCTGGGTGCCAAAAGGGAAGTAATCAGGAATTTAAATTGACACATGTGCATATTGTTTGCTTGTTAAATCCAGTGCCATCAAGTCTCTCCTGCTCTTCCTCTGATGACATGTCCAAATATGACTCTGCAGAAAAATGCACATTTAATTAAACTACCTAGAAAACTAATTTGAATGACAACTTATTCAAGTTAAAAGGAACAGTAGCTATAATGATAAAATTTTATTTTCCCAAAGATATTTTAAAATTAAGCATAATTTTAGGTAAGTATATCTATAATTTGAAATACTTTATTGTGGTTACTGTGTGGGGCTGTGCATTTTATGCAGGGACATGTGTATCCTTGCCAAGTACTATAGCAATTTCTTTAAACCCCATGTCTTCATCCTTAGAGACAGTGTTTGTAAATTCCCATGTTGGCTGGCAACCTGACAGGGGCCTGCCTCTGCCCCTTAAGTACCTGCAATTACAGGTGTGCCCCTCTGAACCCAGTACATAGAGACATTATTGAGGTGTAATTTTACTGATTCCATACTTCAGAGCAGCACAAGTGGAGATAGTAGGTGCCACCATGTATGAGGCCTATAATAACTCACAGGTTGATCCACTCAAGGTCAATCACTATCTCATAAAATTTCCATGATTATTGCTGTTATTTTTGATATGAGCTTCCTGTTCTTTCCCTAGGGCTACCTCAGATATTTAAAGCTTCCATTCTGGGTAATAATCAACATGTGACCTGTAAAACATTCCTTTTTCTGTCTGGTCCATTAGTTCCTGGACTTGGGGGCACCAATTTTACATCACATTACTGCCAAGAGTTTTACATATTTCCCCTCATATTTGAGTTTGTGGTAAGAGCTAATGGAGATAAAATAGCAGGGAGGGATAAGAGTCTTTTCTAGATGGAGATGAACGGAGACTTCAAAATTAAATTTATCAGCTAGAGACAGGAAATGCTGAGAACATGAAAGACTGTACATAAAAAATATTTTAAATGGAAGGTGTTTCTCTAGTGATATAGGGATTGGGAAAGAGAAGTTCCAGAGGATGTTGCAGGCAGAGAGGGAACAAGAGACAGAGTGATGCAAATTTGTATTATAAAAGATTTACAGCAAATGTAAGATACTTGAACATCCAAGTTTTAAAGAGAGCTGATGGTCATTATGTACAGTATATGCATGAACAGCAGGACCAATGTCAATGCTACATGAGCAGGTGAACAGAGAGGTATGGGCATGAATGGAGTTGAACAGTGAGAAGGCAGCAGGGCACTAGGAAGTTGATGCAGGCCTGATTGGAGGGAATGCTTCTAGAAATAGAGGACAGAAAAAAATTTGTGACGTGTAGAATCAAGGTTAAAAGAAGAAAGAAAGAAACTGAGTCAAAGGAAAATGAGATACTGCCCAAGTGTATCTGAAGGTTTCAAATGTATTGTATAATGAAATGCAGCAAATGTGAATGGTGCTCTGATTTACCATATAGTTTCTCGTATGGCAATATATTCCTATAAAGAGAGATCTTTTAAGACCATGGTGGACATTGTTCTGAAACTTGGACATAAAATACCACAACACAATCAGGGAAGTCTGTGAAAGAGGCTCTGTGGGAGAGGCTCTGTGGGAGAGCAACTGCTTAGAATACAAAAGGATCTAAGTCAGTGCCCACCACTGAGAAGTACATAAGCAAATGAAAAATGTCATAAAAATATGAACAAATAACTTATTGCTTTGTACAAGTATGCAAGTATATCCTTGATTTATAACACTCAAAATTTCTGGAAAAGCTAAGCTCCTGTAAATAATGGATTAATTTCACATGAAATCAGTAAAATAAATGATATACGTGTTGTATAAAGCCACAAGACTCAAAAGTACTAAACAAAATCAGAAATATAGGTTCTGTAAAATTCACAGTGAAGTATCCAATGGTAAAATCATTTTGAAATGACCATTAAAACAAAGACATTGGTATATATTCAATGTCAAGATGCAGAATGCTGGAGAGCAGAGTGATATGTACAGAGGAGGAAAGAAGAAACCTGAAGAGTTCAATGACAAAGCTGAAGTAAAATCGATGCAGGACATATCTTGTGTTAAACCTAACCAAATTATTTAATTTATTTAATTATAGGTATGTATCATGTTCCTCATTTGTCTTATAATTAGTAACTCTATAGTACTGATGATATTCCAGGGAAAGTATGTTTCATTTGTCACCAGAGATAGTTTCTGAACTAATTACCTCAGATATGCTTTAGAATAACAGGTAATACATATATGGTTGTTTTTTTCATATCCATATGGGATACTGGTGAGATTTCTTTTCCTGTATCCTCTGGTTTACCCAACATCAAATTTCTTTTTTCACTCTTGTGTGAAGATAGAGGTTCCATATCTATGGAAAACATGATAAAACCTAAAGAATTTAACTATGGCAATTCAAAGAAAAGTGATCTGAAAGCTCACAGAATTATGAAATACCAATTTTAGGTATTGTGTTTCAAAGTCTTTGGTATATACACTAAGAAAAACAGTCTTGGTGTTTGAGGATTAAGGTTCTAAGGAATTCTGGCTAAAAAATGAGGTTGGTGTGAAATACGTAGACAGGTTTTCAAGTATTTCCTAAAAGGGTTGGCTGATCAGAAAATTCTGTATCTAGATATCAGAGTTTAGCACACTAATAGACTGCACTCAGGGACATGGCTTCATTTAAAAAAAAAACAATAGAACAGTAGTAATAATAATACTATTAAAATGAAAAATTTAGCTGTCTTTAAAACAATTAATTCTTCCAAAAGACTATGTCACTCATCTGAATCACTCATATGCATGTCACACACATTGTAGGGACTTATAGGTACAGAGGAGAGACTGGTAGATAATGCAGTGTCATGATTCTTCCAGTCCCTACTGGTTTCAATCATTTCTGGGCCAGGAATCATCTTGCCTTTGGTTTGAAGGCATGTTCACAGAAAGAAGCTGAATTGCATTCTCAGTTTCCTCATTAAAACTTAACTTCTTCAGAAAAGTAGTTACTGAGTCAAAATCTCATTTTTAAAAAAGGGAAAATATACTAAGAAAACATGTCTGTGTTTAACTTAAACATAACATCACACCATACACACTTCCACTGAAGAAAAATTATGACAGTGAGGGAGTAGTGCTCGGTGAGAATTCAAGTGACAGAAGATTCCAGAAGTGCTGGGGAGGATCAGGTTGAATGATATTTTCAGGCAGTTCCCAGAAGCCAAAGATTCTGAAATCAAGTCATGTCTGAAATGCTCCAAGAGAGTGTGTGAAAATTCCTCAAGACTTAGAATCATACACACTACAAGGTCACTGACTACAGGATTCTGTAAGTGGGGTCTGCATTACAGAATTGACCTCCATGGTCCAGAGGGTTTATCAGGCAATTCTTCATTAGACAGACCCACATCTCTGAGTACAAAAATCAGTACTGAGATTGCATTTCCTCTGCAACTTCCAGTGTTCCCTCAGCATTTCCTGGGTAATGTGGGGAAGCAAGGAGCTCAGTTTGTGTGCTCCACCACCAGGTTAGGCCTGTTTGAGCTAGAGCAGATAAGGAAACTGCTGGCTCATGTTTGCTTCCCCAAATCCCCTAAAAGTTGTATGTTTCCAAAAGTAGAAATCCTAGACAGAAGTGTCTCCATTTCTTGTACATTAATATAAGAACATTCTGAAGATTAGTAGTCATTGTCATATTTTTGGTCTGTTGTTTGCATGAGGTTTCCACATTGTTTTTCATGTTCTATCTAAAATTTTAAGATAGTTTCATTCACACCCTTGATTTGGTCCCTGGATTTCTTCTTATTCTCATTTTAAATACTTTCTTATTCTCATTTTCATCAAATTTTATCCTCATCTCCCCTTCAGTCTCTGCTTGTCTTCACCCCTTTCACTCATCTTTCTTTTTGAAAATTGATCCTGATAACTTTGTTAACCCTAAGGCCTTTTTTTTTTTTTTTTCAAGTCAGGTGTATACATTTTTTTTTCTATTCATTCTTTTCATTTTGTGGTGTTCCAGTGATCATTTAAAACATGTATTTTATTTATAGGTGATAAATGTTTTCTTTTAAGGTATGATTGTTGTTGGGGTTATTCTCTGCCTTTAAAGACATACTGGTGAGTGAAACTTGAATATAGAACATGATCATGGGTGGTCTTGATGCTGGGATATAACCTGTGCTCCAGACATATCCCAAAGATAAATCTGCACACTAGAAGTACACACAAATGCCAGTGGAAGAGAAATTAATTGAATGCATGCAAAACAGGAGTAAAGGAGTCATTAGGATACCACCAAAATTTCACAAGTTCCCAATAACTTCATCCAAGATCTTCTTTCTAATATCCACTGAAGAGGTAGGATAAACATGTTTAGTAATTTATTGATTTCTGGCATGAAAAAGAAAGAAGTATAAAGTTGTTTCTGATTCCATTAGTAGGCAATTGTGTGTCTGATTTAAGTCTATTGTCAAGGGAGAATGAAATCTTGAGCACAGGCATGGGTAACTAGTAATTCAAAAATGAAATTTTGAGCTTTTGGGAATCATGGTCTTTTAACATTGAATGTGTTCATTGGCCAGTTCAGTTATGTATTTTCCTACTTTCAATTGTTTCTTCCTAAGTCTCAAATTTATTTCTTATCATATAAGGAGGTAACATGGAAGAAAACAAATAATATTCAAATGACTGCCTCAATTGCTAGGATACAGTTTGCCATTAAGCTTCCATAATTTCTAATATGATTTTCATGTTGACATCTAGTTAAATTTTTTTAGATTTAAGTGTTAAGTTATAATGCTTGATTCCTGAAACAGTATTCCATGAGGTCATTTCATTTGGCCTAATTTACCTTCTGGAAGCAAGGAAAAGAGAAAGAGACCAGGAATTTAAATTGACACATTTACATACCTGCTGCTGGGTATTTTCTGTGCCATCATCCTCTCCTGCTCTTCTACTGGTGACATGTGCAAATGTGACTGCTGATGAAGGCATAGGTTTACATTAATTACTTAAAACAGAGTAAAAAAGCTACCCAAATAAAAAGAAATATTTGTAATCATATAATCATATCATTTCTTTTTCACAATTATAATTTTAAATTAAGCTTAATTTTTAATGAATGCTTATGATGTCTGAAACATTGTATTGTTGTGTCAGCCTGGTGATCATTCCTAGGGACATGTATATACTGCAAATTTTAGAACTTTTTTAAAATCTGAAGACAGGGGGTTTGTAAATTCCCTGGCTGACTGGAAACCCGACATCAGCCTGCCTCATCCTCCCATGAATTTGTAAACACAGATATGCTTCCCTGCATCTAGGGCATATTGGTTTATTTAGGGAGTAATTAGGCTGCTCCAATACTGCAGAGACACTAGAGGTCACCATGTTCAATGCATATAATGACTCAAAGGTTCAACCACTCAAGGATAAAGGATATTTTGCAGAAAAAAATATTAAAATTTCAACGAAAAGAAGAAACTTCACACTGTTCACTGACTTTGTCCTAAGAGTAATTTTTCAAGAACCAATGTCTGCAAAAAGACACTGATCACATTCCTTTTTGTATCCTTTCCTCTTCCAGTATGCCTCTGTGGAGCACTTTGCAGGAAAACCATCCCAAGACAAAACCAATCACTTTCTAACAAAGTTATAGTTTCATATTAAAAACAATACTGCCAGAAGCTTTAATTGCATGCCAAAACCTGCCGTCCTGGTGGGTATCATGAGAGAAAGATTTCCCTCAGTCTTTGTAAGCAAGAAAAGGGATCCGGCTGAACTCTGACCAGAGAAATTTATCAGTGATCCATGGTGGCCTGGGGAAGGAGGACAGGCAAGAAAATCTTGGACATATTATATTCTCAGGCCATTATTATGTAAGAAGATTTTGGATTAATTCAAAATCTCCAGCCTTTATAACCACAATCAATTCATTTTTTATCCACTCTGCCTACTCCTGGACACTCCCTATCAAAAATACTAACCAGCAGGTATTTGGCTAAAATGAAAGGTCCAGAGGCCTGTGATCTCAGGGACTGAGGAGGCTGCTGCAGAAGGTTCTCCAGTTCAATGCCAGCCTCCCTAAATTAGAGAGGGCCTAAGCAACTTAAGATAAACCATGTCTGTAAATATAAATGTACAAAGGGAAGATGTGATGGCTCAGAGGATATGTGACCTTGGGTGCAATATAGGCTAGCAAAAAAAAAAAAAAAAAAACAAAAACAAATAAACCTCACCCAATTTTCAAACTTCCTGTGGTCCTATTCACTGCATATCCTCTCAGGAATCATTTCACTAGATTAGCTTCCAGAAAGCATGACAACTTTAGAATTTTAAAAAAAACCAAGTGAAAACTCATTAAAAACATCAATTAAAGAATTTTCTGAACATGGAGAACAAAGATACTCAGAAAACATAGAGTACAAGATATTTTTTGCTGAGTAGAAAGCAAACTTTATTTTGTATCAAATTAAGCTTTGCACTTTCAAAATATAAAATACCAAAGCTTTTCTATGTCAAATAAAAATGACAACTATCCACCTTCACATAAAAAAAAAAACAAATAAAAGAAAAAATAACAAAATCAAAATATTCAAGACAATGTTCAATAATAATAATGTAAAATCTAAACTGAGTGACTGATACTGTTTAAAATACTCAATTTGAGAAATATAATCCATGGCAAATTTAAAAATACAACAATACACCAAAAAGAGAACAGAAAAAGAAATTATCCATTAAAGGAATCAATAGAACACCTACATTTATAAAACCTTCCTCAATCAGTACCATATTATGTATATGATGTGCAGAAAACTAAAATTAAAGCAAGATAGTTTTTATTGCTTGCATGATTTTTAAAAAATGAAGAAATTTTTAACTATATCCCTAAAAGACCACAGTTGTCACTAAAATGTGCCTTTCTCAAGACAATGGGCAAAAAGTTTCCATTTATGGGAAATGTATTTTTTATTTCACACAGTGAAACTGAAAAAAATTCTATCAAATGAGAAATCTTTTTCTCTAATCTTAAATTACCCCAATAATGCAATCCTTGGGAAATGTAATTTTTTTCAATTCAGAAATGAAACAGGTTATTATTAAACAAACATACAAATCTCATTGCTTGCCATGAGATAGCCCAAAATTAAACATTGCTTAAACCTCCACAATGTTCTTAAATCATATTACAGACTTTTATACCCACTTTAATTTTCTTAATGAAAACTGTGCAATCCAACAATCTACATCAAACCTTGTAATATGTAAATCACAGTTCACAAAAAACTAATGATAAACCTTCAAGTTTTTGTTAAAATCATGATATTAAGGTATCCATAAAAATTAACTAGGATTTATCAATGGACAACCATGGACCCACAGAGTGATGTCTCATGGCATTCTGTGAATTCTTTGCTCCATCTTCACTTTCAGCTTCCTCTTTGGAAACATCTTCTTCACCTGCCTCTTGTTTCTCCTCCACTTTTTTCTAAGGTAGAAAAAATTCTGGTAATGATTTTTTCTTAAAGGCAAGGACCATAAATACATTGTTGTTGACATAAATTTGTTTTAGATTCAAATCAAGATATAATGATTCATTTGTCTATGACTGCCTTAACATTTATTTTTGTTTGGATGTCCAAAAGGAAAAAATTATTAAGAAAACATTGAAGATTATAAAAACTGGTAGGAAGATCCATTTTACTTGCCAAACTCATTCTAATTACCTACCTATCTATAAACTAAACTTTAATTAATCAATAAGCATTAATGCTGTGAATGTGGAAAATATAAGAAAGTATACTGCCTTAAGCAAATCTTACATTAATTTCCTGTTAACATTTTGTTCTACAGGTATACTAAAACTTCAATGCTATCCTATTTCAGTTCCCAGGAAAAAAGAAATCACAATGTGTACAGTTAAAAATCATATCCTTGTTCATTTTTTCTAGTCTCATAAATGTGCTTTCCCTTCACCATCTTATTAAGGTAAATTATTAACAATAAAATTTACATAATATAAAACATATTAAGTGTACAATTCAATGAATATTTAAGTATGCACACATAAACACATTATATTTGTTACAGGACCAATTGCTAATTAACTTAAGCTCAGAGCATACCATATTACTGAAAGGAAATTGGGCCCATGAATTTTACTATGTTCACTAATTCTAGACCGTTGAGAATCCTAGGCAACTCAGAACTAGGGGGAGCATTAATAAATAGGGCAAACTATGATAAGAAATTTCCACTCATAGACAACTTAATGTTTGGTCTGCGTGGCCTCCCTCTTTATACTGGGTCAAAAGACCCTACGCATGACACATTCTGCTTGGTTCTAGTGAATGCTACAGTTTACAACACTGGTTTTACACCAAGAATGATACTGTCCACCAAGAAACACTGTGCAATATCTGGGGGGTTATATCTCCTGGGGGAGCTGGGCAATGCTACTAGCAACTACTGAGATACCTTTGAGCATCCAAAAATATACAAAAGGTAGTTCATACAATTAAAAATCATCTGCTCAAAATGGGAAAGAAAATGAAGCTTGGGAAACCATGGTTTAAAATAGATCTTTGAAGTGAGCCCTGTATAAGTGGAATGCACTGAAACTTCTCTCAAAGTTAGGGGAGTATAAGAAGAAAGTGGATTTCCTTCTTCCTCCCTGTGAGTGATAGCTTTCTTTGATTATCTTATGGAGAAAGAATCACTCAGAGTTGAGACTGCAACAAGGTAAGGAGACCTGAGGTATTAAGAAACACAGCATCTTAATAAAATCATCTGGGTCCTAAGGATCTCCTCAATTCTGTCCTCAGACTTCTCACTATATGATCAAAAGGTGGACTGAGTTTTTTTTTTTTTTTTTCTAAATAACTCATAGACTTATAAGGGAAAAAAACTCAAAACATGCTCCAGAAGGGGTACCATCACATTAAAGTTTAGATTAGTTATCTATCAATTATGTCACTAAAGAAAAACAAAGTGCTTAAGCATATGGAGAGTGCATACTAAGAACTTATTATGCATCATTAGAATAATTTGAGTATTACAGACCTATCTTTTAGAAATACATTAGAAAAACTATTACTTTATGTTTTTCAATCTAAGAAAATTAAGTTATTAAAAGGTATAGTCTTTTCTAGTAACTTTTTACTATGGACATCAGTAAAGAAGAGAAAAACTTAAGTAGTTTCACATGAATTAGCTGTCATTTTTAAAAATTTCTAAAAATATTAATTTTCTTGTAACTTGCAAAAAGATGTACAGTATTATCTCTGCCATTTATTTTTGATCATTTCAGAAAATTTCTAAAATTATACCTATTCACTGTTCCAACCTCCTTTTTTGAGAACTTACATCCTTCTATGTACACAATGAATAAATTCCACACTTTATTCCACAGAGGGAAACCTATCAGAGTCACTATTTTTGAAGCATTTGTATATCAACACCTAATTTTATGGGCAGAGACCTATACAGCTTTCTATTGGTAACCATTTTGTCCAAGACAGTATTATTCAAAGATCAGTCTTCAGACCAGCAGCAATAACTTCACCTAGAATTGCTCAGAAATGCAAATTCCCAGCCTCATCACAGAACTTGATTCCAAAACCCAGGGCAGGGACCAACAATCTGTTGCAAACAAGTTCTCCTGGCAAGTACAATACACATTCAAGTGTGCTCCAATTGGAAGACATCTCTGACTCCAATACCTATGTTACTAGATACAGAAATTAATCTATGCAGACTACCAGAGTGCCCTCTCAGCAGATGACTTTGATGGAGACTCTGGCAATTGCCCCCAAAATGATTCAGTCTTTATAGTGTGATACAGCATGACTATTTGGTATCTATGGTCAGTTGGACCCTATCGAACTACAAATTTTCTGACAGCTACAGAACTTAGAGGAAAAGCACAGAAGAGTAATCAATCAAATTAATAATAAAAAGTATTTCTATATAGTTATTTTTGTATTTGCTAAATCAAATGTTATTTTTTATTCACAACTTAAGAGTTGGTGAATGAATTATTTTCATATCACTGCAAAAATCTTACACCTGATAATAAATTTATCTCTTAAACAATCTGTGTTTACATTTTTTTCCTGCAGGTCAGTAGCCCCTGGAGGACAGAATTATTACTTACCTCTTAACTTTTACCAATATCCACATGACAGAAAGTGATTCTACTGCAAGAATCTAGCATGTAAGTGAATAATAATACCCTCCTAATTCAGAGGGTTCTGCAAGATAAAGCAACTGAGTCTTCATTGTTTTTAAAATCAATGCCCTGGATGTCATTTTTTTTAATCACAGAACAAGAAGAACTTGGTTATAATTTACAAGTATGCAGGTGACTTTTTTATCCTAGTAGAGGAAATATGTTGTTATTTTTACTTTTGAATTTTTTCAAGTAAATCAGTACATTGAGTAACTGGATTATCATGGTTTTTCTTAAGTTTTATACTTCCCTAAAATTTTTCAGTATTCATAGTCAAATTAAAATATACAAAATACTTCAAGAACTAATTGTTGCACTTATGGACAGTTGACATAAGTACACCATTTCTGCCTCAAGAAGTTATCTCCTTTAAAAGGGTATACAGCCTTGTCCCTATGGACACCCTTTGTGAACTCAATATATTTACCAAATATGAGGCAGAAGCCATCATCTTAAGTCTCTGCAGAATTGAGAGAATGGGTGTCCCTTAGACACTCATAAGTTTATTTCCAAACACTCACCTGGAGCAGAATATTTGGCCATTTCAGTAAGCAGGACTCAGTGAAGCTACAGGACTGAGGCTACTCCCAAAATGTAAGCAGGAGAGCAGTGGACAAGTGGTCAGAAGCAATTCATTTAGTACCTGGGAAATAAAGGACATAGATAGTTCTTAATAGAGGTTCACCTGACTCTAGTGTGATCAACAGAGTAGCACAGTGGTTATGTTCCCCACCATCTTATAAAACCTGCACAACTTATTTCTGAAATATTTAAACAGCTTAATTCTCTTCAGTGCTAATACTTATAAACATATAAAGGAAAAAAATTATTGATATTCTGGTGGAAAACTCATTTGTAGCAACTTCTATCCAAAAGATCTCTTCAACTTGCTCCCCCTGCTAAATTAAAGAAAGCTTATTGGTTTTCAAGATGGCGGCCTAGAGGGTGGCTGCATTTCATGTTGCTCCAGGACTCAGGATTCAAAAGAGGAGAAATTGAGAGACTTGGGACCAACTCAAAGCAGCCGGGTGAGTCTCTCCCATTGGGGAGGTGTCCTGGATGGGGCGGTAGTCCTGGAATGCAGGGACCTTTGTGAAGTAGAGCTGCTGGCGTGACGTCCCTCCCCCCGCTGGAGCAGTGAACTCAGACAACTGGGAGCATTGGAGAGGAGGCCGCTCGGCACAGCGCAGGGACTCGGAGCAACCACTGGGGCTCTGGAGGCTGCCTAGGGGAGGAGTGGCAAGGAGAGCTGTGTGGTCTCAGAACACCAGGGCCTGTTCTGAGGAGGAGGAGGAGGAGGAGCGTGGCCACTTGGATTCGGAGTGACTGCACCAGAGCTACAGGCAGTTGCCAGAGGAGAAGCTGCGCGGCGAGCTGTTTGGACTCAGACCACTTCTGAACACCGGGGCCTGCCCTGAGGACAAAGAGGAGGAGGAGTGGGGCCGCTTGGATTCGGAGTGACTGCACCAGAGCTACAGGCATTTGCCAGAGGAGGGGCTGCGTGGCGTGGCGAGCTGTTTGGACTCAGACCACTTTTGAACACCGGGGCCTGCCCAGAGGAGGAGGAGGAGGAGGAGGAGCGCGGCAGGGCAATTGGACTCGCAGTGACTGCATTAGAGCTCCAGGGGGCTGCTCAGAGGAGGAGGCGAGTGGTGAGTTGTTTGGACTTAAAACGACCACTCGTGAACACAGGGGGGCTGCCTGGAGGAGAAGCGCGGTGGGTCGCTTGGTCTCCAGTGGCTGCACCAGAGCTCCGGGGGGCTGCCCAGAGGATGCATGCAGCGGGTCACGTGAATTCAGAGCCACTCAGAGTAACCCCTCCTGAACACCCAGGGGGTTACCTGGAGGAGGAGGAGGAACAGGGAGGGTCATTTTGAGTCGGAGTGATTGATTGTCCCGGGCCATGGGTGGTCGGTGGGAGAAGGAGGCACGCAGTGAGTTTCGTGGACTCCTAGTGACCACACTGGAATACTGGGTGGCTGTCAGGAGGAAGAGGCATGTGGTGGGTCTCTGGGACTCAGAGCGATTGTATGGGGCCCCAGGTGCCTGCTCAGAGGAGGGGCCACATAGCCAGGCGATTAGGTGCAGAGCAGGGTCCCAGGATCTAGGAGGCTTCTAGGTGGAAGAGCCGCACAGAGATAGGCTTAGGGGCGGAGTGAAGGTTCCAGGCCTGCGGGCAGATTCTCTGAGGAGGGGCAGCCTTGGGAGATTCATCTGTGAAGGGTGAGGCTCCCAGGCCCTGAAGGTAGGGCCAGGCCCCTGAGAACTTTGCAGAGGAAGGCAGCCCAGGCAGGCGGTAGCTGTAAATAGAGGGGAATCTATAGGAGGTAACTGACCAGCGAGACCTCCCCACCGGGTGAGTCTTCCCTGCCGGGTGAGGTTTACCCACAAGGACGGTAAAACCAGAGGCACAGGCCCAAACAGGCCTTGCCTCAGCCTGCAGCCTAGTTCCCCTTTGGATGACCATTGATCAACAAGTGGAGACACCTCTGCCCACTAGCAGGGAATATACCCCACCTGAAGGCCACCACTCCTAGAGAGGCAGACTCCTTGTGGAGCACCGCATTATCAACTTCCTCCAAGACTTCAGCCTACTGAAGGCTAAGAGGGGATATATATAGAAATCTTCAGGGACATTGTAAGTCCATAAAGGAAATCTGCAATATCTCAGTGGTCCACTGATACCTGAACAATATGAGAAAACAAGGAAAGAAAATGCTGCAAACAAATCTAGATGTTACATCAATAAAAACCAATGACAGCATGGCAGAAGAAATGACAGAAAAGGAGTTCAGATTGTACATAATTTAAATGACAAGGAAAGCAAACGATGAGATGAAAGAGAAAATGCAGGCATTGAATGACCGCACCAATCGACAGTTAAAAGAGCAAATACAGGAAGCAAAAGATCATTTCAATAAAGAGGTAGAGATATTGAAAAAAAACCAAACAGAAATCCTTGAAATGATGGAAACAATAAACCAAATTAAGAACTCCATAGAAAGTATATCCAGTAGGATAGAACACCTGGAAGACAGAAACTCAGACATTGAGACAAAATATTTAACCTTGAAAACAAAGTTGAACAAACAGTGAAGATGGTAAGAAATCATGAACAGAATCTACAAGAACTATGGGATATCATGAAAAGGCCAAATTTAAGAATCATCGGGATTGAAGAAGGCTTAGAGAAACAAACCAAAGGAATGAACAATCTATTCAATGAAATAATATCAGAAAATTTCCCAAATCTGAAGAATGAAATGGAAAATCAAGTTCAAGAGGCTTATAGGACTCCAAATACACAAAATTAAAACAGACCCACACCAAGGCACATTATAATGAAAATGCCTTACACACAAAATAAAGACAGAAATTTAAAGGCTGTGAGACAAAAGAACCAAATTACATTCAGGGGGAAACCAATACGGATATCAGCAGATTTTTCAATCCACAACCTAAAAGCTAGAAGGGCCTGGAATAACATTTTTCAAGCCCTGAAAGAAAATGGATGCCGACCAAGAATCTTATACCCAGCAAAAGTTACCTTCAAATTTGACGATGAAATAAAAACCTTCCATGATAAACAAAAGCTAAAAGAATTTACAAAAAGGAAGCCTGCATTACAGAACATTCTCAGCAAAATATTCTATGAGGAAGAGATGAAAAACAAAGAAGCAAATCAGCAAAGGGAGGAATTATCCTAAAGAAATTGTCAAATAAAGGAGGAGCCAAGTTGTGTCAAACAAATAAATAAATAAAATTTTAAAAATGAACCAAATGACCGAGAAACCAAATCATATCTCAATAATAACCCTGAATGTTAATGGCCTGAATTCATCAATCAAAAGACATTGACTGGCAGATTGGATTAAAAAGAAAGATCCAACAATATGTTGCCTGCAAGAGACTCAACTCATAGAAAAAGATACCCAGAGACTAAAGGTGAAAGGATGGGGAAAAACATACCATGCACATGGACTCAGCAAAAAAGCTGGAGTATCCATCCTCATTTCCGATAATGTGGACTTCAAGCCAAAGTTAGTCAGAAGGGATAAAGAAGGTCATTTCATACTGCTTAAGGGAAGCATAAATCAGCAAGATATAACAATCATAAACATCTATGCCCCAAACAGTGGCTCATCCATGTATGTCAAACAAATCCTTCTCAATTTCAGAAACCAAATAGACCATAACACAATAATATTAGGTGATTTTAACACGCCTCTCTCACCACTGGACAGATCATCCAGACGAAAATTGAACAAAGAAACCATAGATCTCAACAACACAATCAATAATTTAGACTTAACGGACATTTATAGAATATACCATCCAACTAAGAGTGAATACACTTTCTTCTCAGCAGCACATGGATCCTTCGCTAAAATAGACCATATATTATGCCACAAAGCTAATGTTAGCAAATACAAGAAGATAGAGACACTACCATGTATTCTATCAGATCATAATGGATTGAAGTTAGAAATAAATGAAAGAATAAACACAGAAACTATTCCAACATCTGGACATTAAACAATATGCTATTATATGATGAATGGATAACAGAAGATATTAGGAAGGAAATTAAAAAATTCTTAGAGGTAAATGAGAACAAAGAAACATCATATCAAAATCTCTGGGACACTATGAAAGCAGTACTTACAGGGAAATTAATTTCATGGAGTGCATTTAATAAAAGAAGTAAAACTTAAAAAATAAATGACCTAACACTACAGCTCAAAGCCCTAGAAAAAGAACAGAGAGCACCAAAAGTTGTAGAAGACAGGAAATAGATAAACTCAGAGCTGAAATCAATGAAATGAAACAAATGAAACAATACAAAAAATTGACAAAATAAATAGCTGGTTCTTTGAAAAAATAAACAAAATTGATAAACCTTTAGCCACACTAACAAAAAGATGAGAGAAAACCCAAATCACTAAAATTCGGAATGAACAAGGAAATATCACACCAGACAGGATTGAAATACAAAACATAATTAGAAACTATTTTGAAAATCTATACTCCAACAAAAAGGAAAACCTTGAAGACATCAACAGGTTTCTAGAGACATATGAATTGCCTAAACTGAACGAGGAGGAAATACACAATTTAAAAAGACCAATTTCAAGTACTGAAATAGAAGAAGTCATTAAAAGCCTACCAACAAAGAAATGTCCGGGACCAGATGGGTTCTCAGTCGAGTTCTACAAAACCTTTAAAGAAGAGCTCATTCCACTACTTCTCAAAGTATTCCATAAAATAGAAGAAGAGGTAACCCTCCCAAACTCATTCTATGAAGCCAATATCACACTGATACCTAAACCAGACAGAGACTCATCAAGGAAAGAAAATTTCAGACCAATATCCTTAATGAATATCGACGCAAAAATTCTCAACAAAATTTTAGCAAATCACATACAAAAACATATTAAAAAGATAATACACCATGATCAAGTGGGTTTCATCCCAGGGATGCAAGGTTGGTTCAACATAAGGAAATCAATAAACGTAATTCACCATATTAATAGACTTAAAGTCAAGAATCACATGATTATTTCAATAGATGCAGGAAAAGCACTTGATAAAATACAGCACCCCTTCATGCTCAATACACTAGAAAAAATAGGGATAGTGGGAACATTTCTTAACATTTTAAAGGCCATTTATGCTAAGCCCATGGCTAATATCATTCTAAATGGTGAAAAACTGAAAGCATTCCCCCTAAAAACTGGAACAAGGCAGGGATGCCCTCTTTCACCACTTCTATTCAACATTGTTCTTGAGACTCTAGCCAGAGCAATTTGACAAACCAAAGAAATTAAAGGGATACGAATTGGAAAAGAAGAGCACAAACTATCCCTATTTGCTGATGACATTATTATATATTTAGAGGAACCTGGAAATTCCAACAGAAAACTCTTAGAACTCATAAGTGAATTCAGTAAAGTAGCAGGTTACAAGATCAATGCTCATAAATCCAATGCATTTTTATACATAAGTGATGAATCTTCAGAAAGAGAAATTAGGAAAACTATCCCATTCACAATAGCATCGAAAAAAATAAAATACTTGGAAATCAATCTCACAAAAGAGGTGAAAGACCTCTACAATGAGAACTATACAACACTAAAGAAAGAAATTAAAGAACACCTTAGAAGATGGAAAGATCTTCCATGTTCTTGGATAGGAAGAATTAATATTGTCAAAATGGCCATACTACCTAAAGTGCTATACAAATTCAATGCAATTCCAATTAAAATCCCAATGACGTACCTTACAGAAATAGAGCAAGCAATTAAGAAATTCATATGAAAGAATAAGAAACCCAGAATAGCTAAAGCAATCCTTAGCAGGAAGAGTGAAACAGGGGGTATTGCAATACCAGATCTTCAACTCTACTACAAAGCAATAGTAACAAAAACAGCATGGTATTGGTACCAAAATAGAAAGGTAGATCAATGGTACAGAATAGAGGACACAGACACAAACCCAAATAAATACAACTTTCTCATACTAGACAAAGGTGCCAAAAATATGCAATGGAGAAAAGATAGCCTCTTCAACAATTGGGCTGGGAAAATTGGAAATCCATATGCAACAGAATGAAACTAAACCCATATCTCTCACCCTGCACAAAACTCTATTCAAAATGGATTAAGGACCTTGGAATCAGACCAGAGACCCTGCAGATTATAGAAGAAAAAGTAGGTCCCGATCTTCAACATGTCGGCCTAGGACCAGACTTCCTCAACAGGACTCCCATAGCACAAGAAATAAAAGCAAGAATCAATAACTGGGATAGATTCAAACTAAAAAGCTTTCTCTCAGCAAAGGAAACTATCAGCAATGCGAAGAAAGAGCCTACAGAGTGGGAGAATATCTTTGCCAATCATATTTCAGATAGAGCACTAATCTCCAGAATCTATAAAGAACTCAAAAAACTCTACACCAAGAATACAAATAATCCAATTGACAAATGGGCTAAGGAAATGAATAGACACTTCACAGAAGAAGATGTACAAGCAATCAACAAACATATGAAAAAATGTTCAACATCTTTAGTAATAAGAGAAATGCAAATCAAAACCACCCTAAGATTCCATCTCACCCCAATTAGAATGGCGATTATCAAGAATACAAGCAACAACAGGTGTTGGCGAGGATGTGGGGAGAAAGGTACACTCATACATTGCTGGTGGGGCTGCAAATTAGTGCAGCCACTCTGGAAAGCAGTGTGGAGATTCCTTAGAAAACTTGGAATGGACCCTCCATTTGACCCAGCTATCCCACTCCTTGGCCTATACCCAAAGGACTTAAAATCAGCATATTACAGAGATACAGCCACATCAATGTTCATAGGTGCTCAATTCACAATAGCCAGACTGTGGAACCAACTTAGATGTCCTTCAATTGATGAGTGGATAAAGAAGCTGTGGTATATATATATACAATGGAATATTACTCAGCCATAAAGAATGATAAAATTATGGCATTTGCAGGCAAATGGATGAAATTGGAGAATATCATGCTAAGTGAGATAAGCCAATCTCAAAAAGCCAAAGGAAGAATGATATTGCTAATAAGTGGATGATGACACATAATGGGGGGAGGGAAGTTTTAGTGTTAGGGTTAGAGTTAGGGTTAGGGAGGGGGGCAAGTATGAAGGAAGGAAGCTCTGTATAGAAGGAAAAGAGGGATGGGAGGAGTGGGGGGAAGGGAAAAAATAACAGAATGAATCAAACAACATTACTCTAGGTAAATTTATGATTACACATATGGTATGCCTCTATGCCATGTACAAACAGAGAAACAACATGTATCCCATTTGTTTACAATAAAATAAAAAAAAAAAGAAAGTTTATTGTACTGACACAATGGGATCCCAGGAACGGATTTTCTTTCTTTCTTTCTTTCTTTCTTTCTTTCTTTCTTTCTTTCTTTCTTTCTTTCTTTCTTTCTTTCTTTCTATCTTTCTTTGTTTTTGGAAATGTTTTTCCACATCGGACACTCTACTTAGGTTATAAACACACAAATCACACATACACATTTTAAAATTATTTCTTCACACCTTCCATTATTTACCAGCCCAGTAATAGCTTAGAATCTGCTGTTCAAATATCCTGTCACAGCTTCTTAAAAAGCTCTGAACTTGTTTACCAGATTTAACTCTGGACCTGGGATTGGTGAGAATTCAGAACCCTGGCAATGGTGAAGGTTATATGTGGTGATTCTTATCATGGTGGATGTAGAGACAACACTCCTGAGTTTCTCAGGAGAGTGCCACACTGGCATTTGCTTTCATGCAGGCAGCAGGAGTCCTGGACCACAAGCCAGAAAGAAGACAATAAACAGGCTTCCCTGGCTGTTAAATCTGCAGGGTTTTTATTCTCAGCAGAGCAAACTCCCAATCCCAGGGTGGGTTTGCAGCTCTGGTGACTAGGAGTCCCTCTGTGAATTATTGTGTTAATACAGCACTTTGTGTAAGAACCACAGCAAAGGTGTCAGCATTTAAGACTGCATCATTATGGCCACCAACATGTTATTTTCCCATAGAATTGGTCTCAGCAGTTTCATTAATTATCAAGAGAATCTGGGCTTAAACCTGAAATGACAGGTCTGCTCTGCTCAGTGGAACAGAAACAAACATCTAAATCTCTTTGAACCATGAAATGCTTAAAGGTAAAAAAGTTTATACCAAATTACTCAACTCTGGCATTTCCTACATATTCAATGACCTACAAGGTTACTAGGGTAAACACATGTTTTGAATAAGCTCCTCATTTGTTTCAGTCAAGGCAGTTTTGCAAGTATGCCAGAACAATCTGGTTCTAACTGTTGAGAATTAAGAGTTCAGCATGAGCTATGCCAGGGTTCCAATCTCAGAACCACACTTACCAACTAGGAAACCTCAGGAAAGCTACCTAACCTCTCTGAGCCTCAATTTTGACATCTCTAACATGGGGAGAATAAACCATACCTACATTACAGTTTTGCTGGGAAGATTAAATTGGATGATCCATCTAGACCCTGTAGAAGTGTCCATCACACAGGAATGTTGAACAAGTGTAGCAACTACACTCACATCTAATGATTTGTAAATGTGTTTGAATGAATAAATGAATCAGTAATTAAACATGGACCTTATTAACTACATTTCATCTATTTATGGGTGAGAGTCTCAATTGTATTTTGAGAAGTACTTAATGTTTGGAAACAGATGGACAAAACTGAATTAGCTGTGCTTTCAGGCTCAAATCCACAGGCTCAGGTGACCCAAGAACTTGTATTTGCATGTTACTTCAGAGCCAGGTTCCAACCACAGTATGTTACATTAACATTTAATAACCAGGATATTTGGGGTCTCCAATAAAGGCTTCTCAAACCCTAAAATGATAGTCCTCAGCCTGGCAGGGTGGTGCACATGCCTGTAATCTCAGCTACCTGAGTGGCTGAGGCAGAAGGACAACAAGATTGAGGCCAACCTCTGAAATTTAGCAGTGCGCTGAGCAATTCATTGAGACCCTGTCTCAATACTACCAATACTACTACTACTACTACAACTAATAATAATAATAATAATAATAATAATAGTAACAATAATTATAGTGAACAAGGAATGTAGCTGTCAGTGGTAAAGTGCCCTGGGTTCAATGCCCAGTATCAAAAAAGGGACAGTTTTCAAAAGCAGAAAACAGCTAACTTTCTCTCAAACAAGATCAGAAATATCCACCTATTCCTCTCTAATTCTCAAGGTGATAATTTAGAGTTAGGACTCAGATTTCCATTGTCTAAAATTGGTACCTACAACTATCTGGACATAAGATGCTGCACTTTGCTGTCCAAGGGGAAAATACCTCAGAATCCAATGCCTTGTGTAATATGTTTGAAATTCCTTCTATACTGTATGCAAATAAATATTGTGAAATGACATCTCCCACTCCTCCCATATATCTCTATTCTCCATAAAAATCCTGTAGCCTTAAAGAGCTATTTGGTTACTTTTCAAAGGAAAGTTGCTATCAATCTGCACTGAGTAACCTCTGGAAGAGTGTGAGCTTTTATAATCTCTCCCCATAGACTTGAGGAGCCCGGCAGGCAAGACTAACTGAGGGAAAGTGCTAAAGAAAGAAGCCACAAGCAAAAGCCATGCTTTCTCTTCCTCTACCCAGAATGCTTGTTTTAACAAGTGGCCACATGTAGCTCCTGATACTGCAGGTTGTCAGGGAAGGAAGCACTTGGGCATTCATTTGCAAAGAGAAGGACTCTTCTACCTGTAACTCATTTTTCATCTCCATTCAATTTCCTACCTAATACTGAGTCAAATAAAAATCTCACACCTTGGCCAGACAAGGTGAGTTATCCTTGTCCATATGTGCCCACCTGGGCCCTTGCCCATGGCCTTTTGCCAGGATGAAGTCCTGCAATGCCCTCTTCCCTACTCCTACCTCCCTTTGCCCATCAAAATGCCACCTCCTCAAAGGAAACGTTCCTCATCTTCCCTCAACCAGATGGACTTTCTCTCCCTGTTGTGTCTTTAGAACACATTGTAAACACATTTTCCCTTAACACTGAGCATGTTCTGCCTCATCTTATGGTAATTTGCATAACTTTCTGCTACCTCTTTTTGTAATCTTTATTCTCCTATAGTACTCAGCACTCAATACTTGATAGACTGAATCCATGCACAATTCTTAATGTCTCCCATACTGTCCCCTCACTCTTCACTGGCTTCTCCACTTCCAATGCCCATGTTCAAACTTGAACATCATCTTTCTACATCCACTGTTTCTTAAAACCTTATTTTTTGTCAACTGTATCATTTATCCCCCCACAAACACTGAGGGTACAATTGTGTTTCAGGTGCCACAAACAAGATTAAAACAAGGTGGGATCACTGTGCTCATGGCTTTGTCCACCACCCCACATCCCAGATGCCATGATGCACAATGTCATGGCCTCTGAACCTTCCTGGAATTTATGCTCCTGGGTATCCTCTCATTTCCTTTCCTTCTGTAGTCAGCCCCTATCACTCTACAGAAGGTATCATACACAGCTACCTAACCCAGTCCACCTGCCTCAGGTTCCCCTTTCCCATCACTTCTATACACTTCCACCAAATCATTATGTTAAAACAGCATATTTATTCAAAAGTCACAGTTTCAGTGAGAGAAAACATGAGAGCATACTTAGCCTTAGTTCTATGTTCCCCCTTAATCTGGTTTTGGATACTCCATAACTTCCCTTTTTGAGCATCACTTTACTTGTATCCTGAGCTCATCTAACATACACAGAGAGTCACAGAATTCCAAACTACCTGTCTTTCAACAACTCATCCTGCAAATTCCCTGACCACTCAGCCCATAGTTCCCTGGGTTGCAGACCCTCTCCTAGAGTGACTATATCCACTTCCATGGTTTTAACCGTCCCTCACATGTTGATGACTTCATAAATTCTCTTCAACGCAAAACTCTTCTTCTCTCCAGCTCCAGTTGGATACTTACACCCAAATGTCCTATAGACTCTTCAAACTCAACATGGTCCCAAAATAAGCTCTTAACTCTACCTATGAGCTTACTCTGTCATTTACCCTCTTCATACACAACTTCTGCTTTCTCCCAACCCCATGTTAGTCCCCTTGTCCTGTTGATGGCATTCCCTGAGTCCCTCAGATCCATCTCCTCTGACCCTGTCCCACTGTGAACAGCCTTACAACCTCACTGACTTTCACCTGGAATATTATAATAGAATCCTAACTGGATTCAGCCTCCCCCTTCCCAATCCATGCTTCAAGGGTGATTTCAAAAACAGTGAAGAATTGTGCCCCTTGGATGCTGGCTATGGCCTTGTCTCTGACCACTCCTTTCCCTTGACCTCTAACACTCACATACTATCCTCACTGCAGCATGAAACACTCACAAAATATTTGCCCTGTGGACCCTCACATTCACATATAATTCTCACTTGACATCTTTTTTAAAAATAGCATTTATTTTTTTAAAAGTTAATATGTAAATTACATAAAAAATAAAAAATGCAAGCAAAGAAAACAGTTATTCATTTGCAAGCAGCTTAGTTGAACATGCCTTCCAGGTCATGAGTATGCATACACAACATCCCATTTTGTGTGATTGAAATCATTATGAGTATCATTCTTTTCCACACATGAATATTCAGCAAAACAAAATCCAAAACCTACCTCATTTGACCACTTACACTCACATAATATTATAACTCTGACCCAAGAATCTCACATAATGCTCCTCACTCTGGCCTCTGACACTCACAGAATGTTCACACTTGGCCTCTGTCACTAACAAAATATTTTCACTTGGTTTCTAACTCTCATGTGATATCCTCAAAGTGGAACCTGACACTCACATAATACACTCACTGTGACTGAAGACACTAATTATTCCCTTACTGTGACTGCTGACACATAATAGCCTTAGTAAGAACTATGACCTTTAGTATTTACATAATATTCATACATTACCATTTATAACTAATATAGTAGTTGCCCTGCAGTTTTAATACTAAAATATTATCAATCCTTTTGCATCCAAAATTATAGTTTCCCTGAGTCCTTTCAAATTTATGTAATATGAAAAATGGCCTCTGAAACTAATATAAAAGCTATCCTTTTGAACTGGGTTTGTGGATTTTTCGTGCACTTGCATAACACATTTGAGGCACTGGATTCGATACTCAGCAACACATAAAAAGTAAACTGTCCCTTGGTCCATTAATACTGACATTGTATTCATACTATACACTTAAATCTGCTGTAATCACTGGCCTCTGCCTGTTCATACTAAAATACTTTCCATTCCATAAAATATAAATGTAATAGAAAAGCTCACTGGCTTTGGACCCTTAATATGAATATGATAAATTGGTTGTACCCTCTAAAACTAATATTTCCCATGTGATTTTTAATGCTAAAGAAATATTCTTACTATTCCACATCAAACTAATACAGTAGATTCTATGGGACCTTAAAGATGATTATAATATCTGTACTGGCCATCTAATGTTCACTTAATATCCTTGACATAGCATCTAAAACTAGTAAACAGGTTCCCTATAGCAATTAATATTAGCATAATATTTATATTATATAATCTTATGGTAATAATATATCTGCATTGTGGTCATTGAACTAATAGAATATTCATGAGATACTATTAAATTAATGTACTAACTTCCAGGTTGACTTTAATCCTAACATGATAGGCATACTTGAACTTCTAAAAGTGACATAAATATTTATGTATGGCCTTTAATACTAATATGATATCCATAGTATAACATTTCAAACTGTTACAATATCTCTCCTGTGTCCTTTAATATTGATGCATTATACATACTCTATCAAGTAAAACTAATATAATTGCCTTCAGGTTTTAATGCTATTACATAAACCACAGTACTGCATTTAATATAAATAAAATAGCTTCCACATATCCAGGATATTTTTAGAAGATGAGTGCTCTAGCATTCATATCAAATGTAATAGCTACCCTGTATTCTTTTATACAAAAATAATATCCATGATAAAATATCTCATGATAATACAATATCTGCAATTAGCTCTTAATAGTAATGTAATACCCATACAACAGAATCCAAAACTGATATCTATTCTGTGGACTGTCGTTCTATTATGGAATCTATACTAGAGCATCTAAAGAGTGCCTCCCCTTGCCATAGACATGCAAATGGCTTCTTGTGCAATGTAGAAATGTCCCAATGTCTCTTCCGGTAATATAATGTGGTTACAGTGCAAAGGACCCCAAACACCAGAGCATCCTGGTGCCCAAAGACTGTAGCTCCCTCCTTTTATAATGAATCTACATTAGCATCTTGTTTCAAAGAAACACAAATCAGCAGGGGTCATCAGACTTCATTTCTAAGGTGGAGTCATGGGATGTCTTGTTTTTGTCGGCTTCCATCTTCTCAGTGCAGAAAGCATTGCTTGCATTATAGAGCTTTGTGGAAAACTTGGTGTGGCAGCTTGCAGAGGCCACCTTGAAGTGACAAGGAGCTGGAATTGCTGTGATTCAGTTCTAAGTGCCTGAGATAGGTGAAAATATTTGGGTTATAAAATTTACTGATTCACAAATTATATCAAGAAAAAGGATGGTGTAAAATGGCCAAAGAGTTTGTTCAATAGCTTGGTCATGACAGTGGGAGAGGACTTCATTTTCTCCATGTCTTTATGGAAAGATTATGTTTCTTCTCTCAGGTGGCAGCAAGCCACTTCTTTATTGGAGTGTGTAATGGTGATTGAACTCAGGGGCAATGAACCACTGAGCCACATCCTGAGCCCTATTTGTATTTTATTGAGAAACAGATTCTCACTGAACTGCTTAGCACCTCACTCTTTCTAAAGCTGGCTTTGAAATTGGGATCCTCCTTCCTCAGCCTCCCAAGCTTCTGGGATTACAGGAATGTGCCATCACACCCTGCCCCTGCAAGCCACTTCCTTTTTATTTATTTGCTGTTGGAAATAGGTAGTTTCCTCCTATGATTTCAACTAAAATTTTGAAACAAGGCACATCTCAGAAGGCAATATTGATTTAATAGCTAAGGCTACTATAACAGAGAAGGAAACACAATTCATTTTTGAAGACTGGAAATGGAATAGGAGACCACTCCATGCAAGGGACAATCACCAACAAAATGCTTCTTCACTGAGCTGCCTGTTTTCACTGTTGAATGGAACACAAGGAGGTGATATCTTTCCCTTCCCCTAAGGAACTTCAGAAATTACCTACCCATGCCAGGATATTCAGAACAATCTTCCTTGTGCACACATAGCTAATTTGCTGTTCATTACCTTCTCACCAAAGGTGGGAAGCCAGCAAAAGATTTGAAAATCCACACCCATATACACAATCACACCTGTGGGATGGCTCCCAAGATGGGGCATTGCTAACTGCTTTGATGTTACTTGAAATTTACTGGGGAATGACAGAAATTGAGGGAGGATCATGAAAATAAACAATTGTAACTCTGAATGGTGCTGGACTTCATGCACCCTCAAGCTCCAATGAATTTTAAACTGGTTTTTAAACTGATAGAAGTCAAAGACATGAAAATTTCTCTCCTTTTATCTCCTACTCCTAAAGTCATTCATCTTATGGTATTAGGCCAAAGTTAAATCAGTTTACATGTTACTGTACACAACAGTTAACAAGTGCAGCTGGTGATAGTTTCTCTCTTTTGGGCACTCCTGAAAAAGTGCCCCAAAATTCCCATGCTGGGATTTTAACTATCCAAAACAGGAGAAAATAAGAACTCACAGAAAGGGGGTGATGGGTCCTGTTTCCAGTTGGTTTAATTCAGAAGGTGACAGATTCACTGTCTTAACAGATAAGGCTCATGAACAAGTATATCAATAAAGACTACCTGAATTCTAGTCTCCTGCCTTCAATATATATTTCTAACAATATCCTCAATATGGATCTGTACCAAATAATCCCAGTGCAGAATTTTACACTCTAAAGGACAGCATCACCAGTTCTAAGCAGTGAGGCACCAAGCTACAAGTGTTTTACTATTCACTGTGTGACTATAGCATCCAAGACAAAGGTGTAATGTGCCAAATTCTCAATAGAAAACACACACAAAAAAAATTTTACAAAACCACAAGAACAAATATTTAAAAAATCAACTCATCAGTGTAGATTCATAGATAATGACTAAACAGCATTGATTCATTGATATTAATTTGTCAACACTGATTTGTCAATGTGGATTTGTTGATATTGATATTGAACTTCAAATTTTTTAATATTGACTCAAAGGGTTAGATTTGTCCATATTGACTTGATGCAGTAGGTACATACACATTGACCCATTGGGGTAGAGTCATAGATATCAACTAGAAAGTATAAATTCATTGATAGCAACCTGTCAGTGTAGTATCATCAATATTGACTCAACTGGTTAGATTTTTGAAATAGACTCACCAGGGTAGATTCATTGATATTGGTATGTCGATATTGATTTGTCATGGTAGATTCATCAATATTGACTCATTGTTGTAGATTTGTTGATATCAACCCATAAAGGTAGATTCGTAGATATCGACTCAACAGTGTAGATTCATCAATATTGACCTGTTGGTGTAGATTTGTGAACATCGACCCAAAGGTAGATTTGTTGATATTGACCTGATGATGTAGATTTATCAATATCTACCAGTTGGTGTAAATTCACTCATATCATCTCGAAGGTGTAGATTTGTTAACATTGACCCACTGGTGTAGCTTGATGGATTTTGACCTATTATACTAGATTCTTTCATACTGATCTTTCAGGGTAGATACATCAATATTAACCTATCAGGGTAGTTTCATTGATATTGATACATTGGGTAGATTATTCAATATTGACCTGAAGCAGTAGATTCATAGATATTGATCCATAGGGATACATCAATCAATATTGACCCATTCACAGATATAGACCCATCAAGAAATATTTATTAAAAACCACCTTTTGGGGTAGGCTCATCTATATTGACCCTTCAGTGTAGATCCATTGATATTGATATGTTAGTGTAGATTCATTGATATGCACTTGCCAGTGTAGGTTTGTCAATGTCCACCCATCATTGTAGACTCATCATTATCAACCTGTCAAGCAGATTGGTCAATATTGACACATCAGGGTAGATTCTTTGATATAAACTAGAAAAAATAGAATAGTAGGAACATTCCTCAACATTGTTAAGTTTATCTATGCTACTCTCACACACAACATTATTCTTAATGGAGGAAAAACTGAAAGCACATCTATTCAACATCATCCTTGAAACACTAGCCAGAGCAATTATGCAGACCAAAGAAATTAAAAGGATAAAATAGGAAAAGAAGAACTCAAGCTATCACTATTTGCTGACTACATGATGCTATATTTAGAGGATCCATAAAACTCCACCAGAAGACTTCTACAGAACTAGAATTTCTGAACTCATAAATGAATTCAGCAAAACAGTAGGATATAAATTCACCACACATAATCTAATGCATTTCTATTTATAAGTGATGAATCTTCTGAAAGTAAAATTAGGAAAACTACTCCATTCACAACAGCCTCAAAAAAAGAAAAAAACACTTGGTAATCAAACTAACAAAGAGGTGAAAGATCTCTACAATAAAAACTACAGAACCCTAAAGAAAGAAATTGTAAAAAGCCTTAGAAAGATCTCCCATATTCTTGAGTAGGCAGAATTGGTATTGTCAAACTGGCCATTCTTCCAAAGGCACTATGTCTATTTCACACAATTCCAATTAATATCTCAATGACATTTATCCTACAACTAGAGAATTGCATCCTCAAATTCATCTGGAAGCATAAAAGACCAAGAATAGCCAACACAATCCTGGGTAGGAAGAGTGATGCAGGAGGTATTACAATATACCAGAACTTAAACTGTACTGTAGAGCAATAGTAACAAAAATGACATGGTATTGGTACCAAAATAGACAGGTAGACCAAAGGTAGAGAATAGAAGACACAGAGAAAACCCACATAAGTACAGTTACCTCATACTAGATAAAGGTGCCAAAAACTTGCAAAGAAAAAATGATAGCCTTTTCAACAAATGGTGTTGGGAAAACTGGAAATTCATATGCATGAAAATGAAATTACACCTCTATCTCTCACCCTGCACAAAACTCAAATTAAAATGGATCAAGGACCTAGGAATTAGACCAGAGACAGTTCACCTAAATCATCATGATGGTTTAGGAACAGACTTTTAAAAAAACGCTCCCAGAGCAAAAGAAATAAAAGCAAGAATCAAAAAAATGGATGGATTCAAACTAAAAAAGCTTTTTCCCAACAAAGGAAACAATCCAAAATGTGAAAAAAAGAGCCTATAGAGTGGGAGAAAATCTCTTCTACATGCACTTCATATAGAGCAGTAATATCAAAAATTTATTAAAATCTTGCAAAACTTTACACCAAAATACAAACATCTCAATGAGTAAATGGCCTAACAAACTGGGCAGACACTTCACAGAAGATATAGAGGTGATGCACAAATATATGAAAAAGTACACTTCATCTCTAGTAATTAGAGAAATGCAATTAAAAGCTACCTTAATATTTCATTTAGCTCCAATTATAATGGTAATTATCAGGAACACAAGCAATAATAAATGTTGGTGTGGATGTTGGGAAAAAGGTTCACTCATACATTGCTGGTGGGATTGAAAATTGGGGCAGCCACTCTGGAAAGCAGTATGGAGATTCCTCAGAAAACTTGAAATGGACCCACCATTTGACACAGCTCTCCCACTCCTCAGTTTATACCCAAA
Source organism: Sciurus vulgaris (assembly GCF_902686455.1). Taxonomy (NCBI): domain Eukaryota; kingdom Metazoa; phylum Chordata; class Mammalia; order Rodentia; family Sciuridae; genus Sciurus; species Sciurus vulgaris. Next base: position 52,652 of record NW_027632604.1, read on the forward strand.
GGACTTAAAATCAGCATACCACAGTGACACAGTCACATCAATGTTTATAGCTGCTCAGTTAGTGATAGCTAGATTGTGTAACCAATGTAGATTCTCTTCAATTGATGAATGAATAAAGAAACTGTTTTATATATACACAATGGAATACTACTCAGTCATATAGAGGAATAAAATTATGGCATTTACTGGTAAATGGATGGAGTTGGAGGATACAATGCTAACAGAAATATGTAAATCTCCCAAAACCAATGGCTGATTGTCTTATCTGATAAGTGGATGATAAGACATAAAATGGGGGGGCATGGGGGTAAGTGAAGAATGGAGGCACTTTGAATTGTGTAGAAGAAAATAGGGTGGAAGTTGGTGGGGAAAGAGAGATAGTGGAATGAGACAGATATTATTACCCTATATTCAAGTATGATTACACAATTGGTGTGAGTCTACATTGTGTACAATTATAGAAAGAATAGTTGTACCCCATTTGTGTACAATGAATCAAAATTCTGTCTTTAAAATATATATATAAATGTACATCAAAAATATTGTCTTGTCAGGGTATATTTTTCAATATTGATGTATCAATTTTGATTGGTCAATCTGGATTCATTCATATTGATCCATAGGGATAAATTTGTTATGGAGTACCATTGCAGTAGATTCATCAATATCAACTCTTTGGTGTATATTCATCAATATTGATTCATTGATGTAGATTTCTTTATATTGACCAAACCAAATAGATTCCTCAATATCAACTCAAATGTTTTGAATCATTGACACCAACTAAACTGGGTAGATTCACTGAAATCAACTCATCAGTCTAGATTTGTCTATATTGACACATTGTGGTAGATTCATTGATATCTACTCATTGGTGTAGATTTGTCAATGTTGTCACATCAGTGTAGATTCATTAATAGCAACAAGAATGTGTAGATTCATTGGAATCAACTCTGGTTTAGAATGGTAAATAAAGCCTCAATGTGGTAGATTCATCAATATTAACCTGTCAGTCTTGATTCAACAATAATGACTTGACAGAGAAGATTTAACATTATCTACTCATTGGAGTAGATTCACTGACATGTACTCATTGGCATAGATTTGTAGATAACAACCATAAGGGGACATTTGTTAATATCATCCCATCAGTGTAAAATCATAAATATCTACTAGTTGGTGTAGATTCATTAATATTGACCTCTCAGGGTAGATTTGTCAGTATCTACTCTTCAGTGTAGATTCAGTGATATTGACCAATTGGGGAAGATTGGTCAATATTGACCTGACATGTGAGATTTGATGATATCGACTCAACTGAGTGAATTCATCAATTTTGACTCATTGGTAGAGATTCATAGAGATTGACTCAACTGGTTACTTTCATTGATATTGATATGTTGATATTAATTTGTCAATGTCGATTCATTGATATTGACCCATCAGGGTAGATCCTTCAATATCGAGTCTTCTGTGCATATTCATCAATATCAACCTGTTGAAATAGGTTAATCAATATCAACAATTTGTTGTAGATTTGTCAATATTGAATCATCAGGATAGATTTGCCCATATTGACCCATCAGGCTTCATTCCTCAATATCAACTCTACTGGTTAGATTCATTAATATCAACTCTCTGATTAGATTCATCAGTATTATCTTAACTGGTTCAATTTGTCAAAGGGTATTCATTGGGGTAAATTTGTCTATATCAACCATTGGATTTAGACTTATTGATAACCCTTTGGTGTAGATGCATCAAAATAGACTTGTCAGGGTAGATTAGTCCATATCAACTCTTTGAGATAGATTGTTCAATATTGACTCTGCTCAAGAGATTTATCAATATCAACCCATCTGTGTAGATTCATCAAAATTGGCTCATCAGCATAGATTGATCAATAGTGACACTTCAGTGTAGATTCTTTGATATTGATGAGTATATTGATTTTATTGATTTTATGATATAGGTTCATTGATATAGAATTTATGGGGTAGAGTCATCAATATTGAATCACATATGAAGATTCATTGGTGTAGATTCATCAGTTTTGATACATCACTGTAGACTCATCAAATTCGAATCAAAGGTTTGATTTGCCAATATTTATTCATCAGTGTAGATTCATCTATACTGATTCTTCAGGGTAGATTTGTCAATATTGACTCTTTGAGTTAGATTCCTCAACATTGATCCATCAGGGCAGATTGATTGATATTGACTGGACTGGGTAGATTTGTTGATATGAAGTCATCAGTGTAGATATGTTGATATTGATATGTCAATATAGACTGGTGTAGATTTATAGACAATGACTCATCGATATTGATGCATCAACATTGATTCATTGATAAAGATTCACTGATATCAAACTATCAATGTAGATTTGTCAATATTGACCCATTGGCGTAGATTAGTCATTATTGACTTGATGGTATAGATGTGTTGATATCAAATTGATGTTGTTGACTCATTAATATTGATTCCTCAGACAGATTTGTTGATATTGACTCATCAGTGTAAATTCATCAATAGCAATCACCCAGGATATATTTATAGATGTCAAATCAATGGTAGATTCATTGATATCAATCCATCAGTATAGATTAATTGATATTGACTTGAAGGCATGTATTCATCAATGTTGACTCTTCAGTGTAGATCAGTCAATATAGATTCATGGGGTATATTCATCAATATTAACTCAATAGGGTAGATTTATCAATATTGACTTGTCAGGGTAAATTTGTTGATATCAACCATAGGGGTAGATTGACACTGACACTGTCATGTCAGTGTGTGTTTGTCAATATCGACTCAATAGGGTAGATTTGGTGATAACTACTCATTGGTGTTGATTCATCGATATCTGCTCATCATTGTAGATTCATCAATATCAACCCATAGGGGTATATTGATCAATATCAACCCATCAGTGTAGATTCATTAATATCTAATTGTTGGCATAGATTAATTGATATCAACCCTTTGGGGTGGATTCATCAATATTAACCAGTTAGGGTAGATTTGTTGATGTTCATATGTTAATATTGATTTGTCAATTTAGATTCCTTGATATTGACCTGAAAATGTAAATTTGTCAATATCAACTCTTCTGGGTGTATTCATCAATATCAACCCATTGGTGTGGATTTGATAATATCTATCACTGGGGAAGATTCACTGATATTTAGTCATCAGAATACATTCCTCCAAATCAATCCATTGGGGTAGTAGCAGGAGTAATGGAACTGGTGAAACATTGTAATTGTCTAGCACAAGAGTTTCTCTATTCCCAGAAGATTTTTGACTGAGATCAAGGTTAGAGCTGAAAGGACTCTTGCACAGAGCCTCATCATGCAGTGTTTTACCACAGCAGCTAAACATCCTGTGCCCTTGCACAGGAAAATTCCCAGGCACCAGACATGCCACAGTCATGAGGTCATCAGAGACCCCCAATCTCAGCCACTGCTCTCCCATCCTATCACTACTTTTAACAGAAATGTACTCATTTGGGTAGATTCAACCAATGGGGATAGATTTATTGATATCAACTCGATGGGTTATATTTATCAATATTGATTCAATTGGTTTGATTGGTTAGATTTGTCAAAATAAGTTCATTGGGATAGACTCATCAATTTTGACCCTTTGGGTTGATTCATCAATATTGACTTGATGGCATAGATTTATTGATATGGACCCATAGGGGTAGATTTATCAATATCAAGCTGTAGGGGTAGATTTGTCCATATCAACACATCAGTGTAGATTCATCAATATCAAATTGTTGGGTAGATTCATTGATATTGATGTATTGATATTAATTCATTGATGTAGATTCATCATTATTGACTCATCAGTGTAGATGCATAGATATCAACTCAACAGGGTAGATTTTTTGATATCAGTTCTTCAGTGTAGATTTATAGATATCAAACCATTTGTGTTGATATTTTGAGATTAAACATATGGAGTAGATTCATCAATATTGACCTGTCAATGTACATTTGTCAACATCGACCCATCAATGTAGTTTGGTCAGTATTGACCCATTGGGTTAGATTTGTTCATATCAACACATTGGGGTAGATTTGTCAATATTGATACAAGCATATAGATTCACAAATGTTGACTTGTGGTAGATTTTTTATTATAGATTTGTCATTATCAATGATGTGATATAGATTCATTGATGCCAACCTGTTGGGTAGATTTGTGGATATCAATTTGTCAGTGTAGATCATCAATACTGACCCATTGGTGTACAATCATCAATATCAATCCATCAAGGTAGATTCATGTGTATTGACTCTTTGAGGTATATTTGCCAATATTGACTCTTTGGTGCATATTTATTGTTATTTACTTCTCTGTGTACATTCTGCCACACCAAACCATCATGGTAGAACAGTCAATATCAACTTGATGGGATATATTCACTGATGTCAATCATAGGTGTTGATTCATTGATATTGATTCATTGGTGTAGACTCTTCTATATCAAAAAATTTGAGCAGATTCATTGATATTGATTCTTCAGTGTAGATCCATCCATATCAATCCATTGGGTTAGATTCATCAATATCAAATTGATGGGGTAGATTCATTAACATTGACCTGTGTATGTTGATTCATCTATGTTGACTCATCAGTGTAGATTTGTTGATATTGAACTATCTGTGTTGATTCACCAGATATTGATTTGTCAGTATTGATTCATAGATGTAGTTTTATTTATATTGAACCATCAGGGTATATTCATCAATATTAACTCTTCTGGACAGATTCATTGCTATTGACCTAAGGGTAGATTTTTTGATATTGACTTTTTGGTGTAGATTCATCAATATTGAATCATTGGTTTAGATTCTTCCATATCTAACAATTGGGGTAGATTCATCAAAATTGTTTCAATTGGGTAGGTTTGACAATATCAACATATCAGTGTAGATTCTTTAATATTGACACATTGGTCTAGATTCATTGATATTGACTCAAAGGTGTAAATTCATCAATGTCACCTTAAAGCTGCAGATTCATCAATATCTACCTGTCAGTGCAGATTTTTCAATATTGACTTGAAGGTTTAGATTCATCAACATTGACACATTGGTGAGGAAACATCGATGTGAACCCTTCAGCATATATTTGTTGATATTGACCCATAGGCATTCATCAATATTCATCAATACATTCATCAATATTGACTTATTGGTGTACATTTGTTGACATTGACTTGTTGGGGTATATTGTTCAATATTGATTTGCTGATATCAACTCTTCAACATAGATATGTCAATACTCACTTAATGTGGAAGGTTTGTCAATATTTACTCATGTGTGTAGATTTGTTGCAATTGGACCATCAGTGTAGATTCATGGATTATGACTCATCAGGTTAGAATCATTAATATCTACTCACTGGTGTAGATTTGTTGATATCAACACATTGAGGTAGATTCATCATATAGACTCAATGAGGTTTATTTGTTGATATTGACACATTGATGAAGATTCATTAATATTGACTCTGGGGTTCATTTGTTGATATCAACTCTTGGAAGATTTATTGATATTAATGAGTTGATATCAGTTCATCAATGTAGATTTGTCAATATTGACTCAACATGGTACATTCACCAATATTGACTCATTATGATAAATTCCTGATATCCACAATTCTGTAGTTTTGTTGATATCAACCCACTGGGGTACATTTGTCATTCAACCAGTCATGGTAGATTCTCTGATATCAACTAAACTGTGTAGATCCATCAATATTGATTTGTTGAAATAAATTGATGATACAGATTCATCAATATTGACTAGTCCATGTACATTGGTTGACTTTGATGTGTCTGGGTAGATTTGCTGATATTTACTCTTTGGTGGAGATTTGTAGATATCAACTTATAGGGGTAGATTCATCAATATTGATTTGTCAGTAAGGATTTGTCAATGCAGATTCATTGATATCAACCCACTGGGGTATATTATTTGATATCTAATCTTCTGGGTATATTCATTAATATCTACTCTTCTCATCAGTGTAGATTCATTTATATCAATCTGTCAAGGTAGATTTGTCAATTATCAACCCATCAGAATAGATCCATCAATATCAATGGTTTGATGTATATTCATTGCTATCAATACTTCGGTGTAGATTTATCAGGGTAGATTCATCAATGTCAACCTATGTAGATTTGATGATAAATAATTTACTTGGTTGATTTGTCAATGTTGACTCAATGGTGGAGATTTGTAGATATCAAATAGCAGGGTAGATTTATCAGTATCAATTAACTGATATGGATTCATCAATGTAGATTCATTGATATCAATCCATTGGGCTATATTTGTTGATATCTACCCTTCTGGGTATATTTGTCAGTATCTACCTGTTGATGTCGATTCATCAATATTGACTCATTGGAGTTGATTCATCCATATCAACCCAATTTATAGATTCATCTATTTTAACTATTCTGGGTAGATTCATTGACATCCACACTTCTTTGTAGATTTATCAAAATCAACACATCAGTGTAGATGCATTGATATTGATTAGACAATATCAATTTGTCAATATAGATTTGTTGATATTAACTTGATAGGGTAAGTTCATGAATATTGATTCATCATGGTAAATTCATTGGTATTGACTTTTCTCCTTAACATGTATTTTATAAATGCTTATTCTAATTCTGTTAAATCTAATTCATCTAATTTTAACTTATGGTATCCATGGCATCCAAGATTTTAGATCAACCTATTTTTTTTAATTTTTATTTTTTGCAGGTGCTGGGGATTAAACCCAGAACCTTGTGCTTACAAGGCAAGCACTCTATCAACTGAGCCATCTCCCCAGCCCACCTATCTAAATTTTAAAGTCATTCTTTTTTGCTGAAGACACACCCTATAAGAAATAGATATTGCACTTTAACCATTTTAGAGAAATCAACACTATATTGATTGCTTGACCACTTAGAGAAATATATGGTTAAGTAAATTTAAAAACATCCTTACTTTTATCTATTTAGCCAATTTTAGTCATGTGAACTGAAAGGCATTTGGATCCATTTTATTGTAAATTTATTAACACTTACTTTTTATATATATGCCAATTTTGGCACCATATATATAATATATAGACAAAAGCATATATGTAGATACAACATACAATAAACAGATATGCACACATATGCACAAAACTGATATAAAACCAAGAATTTATAATTTTAGATTCCCAGTTATGAAACAAAGTATCTTCAGAGATTTATTGCACAGAATGCCATATATAACCACTGAGAAATTAAAGCCTGTCACAAATTTATATAAAACATGCATGGGACCTGTGCAGTTGGAGACATAAGGTGTAGAATCTACTACCATGGAGAAGACTAAAACCAAAAGTTCATGTGGGCTACTCATTCTCCAAGGTGGAAGATTTTTTTTTTTTAATTTGCTGCCATTTATATACTATATAAATTTTACATGCTGTATATTTACAGTGGGGCAAGTGCTTTTTCAATCTTTAAAAAAACAAAGATCAAACTTTAGACATCTCTGAACAACACAAACTGTATAAACCATACAGATTATTCAGATACAAACTGTATTAAATAGTTTTCCCCACTCCATCTCCTGATGCAGGACCAGTGAATTATATGTGTATCACAGTTTGATAGCATATCCATATTAAAAATAAAATCACAGTATGATTTTTGTCTGTAACTAGAAACTTTAAGGGACCAAGCTGACAACTCAGACTCCAATATCATAGTCAAGACAAGAGACACTGTATAAAAAGTGTTATGTAATAAAAACATACTGTAGGCTTTACAAATAATGTGTAGATTATACATTCATAATGTAAATACTCATCATAACTGGTAAATTGATTGGAATAGTTCCACAAAGTTCAAAAACAGAACTTGTCTATAAAATACATTTTCAAATCTTGAATACAACTAAAATATGAAGCAAATTAGTTTCTAGTATCAGACATTACAGAAAACAGACTGCCCTCGAAAGTTTAGTTGAGAGCTTGTGAATCTTTAAATAAGTCTTTAAATTAAATATACGCACTGTCAGTTTGTACTTTTAGTAATTCCATGATTTCCCGGTTGGTCTTGCACCAGATGTCTAACTTGGAGGAACATTACATGAAATACAAGTAATCAACCTGAGTCTGTAATTAAGCAGCATTTGAAATGTTCTATTCCAGGGCATTATTTTCAATGTGATATATATACACGGTATCTTACAATGGTCAGCAGTTGTAGAAAGTGTTCATCCATTTGGAATAAGGGCAATTAAGAAAAGGTAAAAACAAACAAAAAGAAAAAAACCAAAATAAAACAAAAAAAAAAAAAAAAAAGGTTCTCCATGGTAAAATCTGTACATATTTACTAAAGAAGCACCACACAGATTTGAACAAAGTTATTTTCTATGTTTATAATTTAAGCTGGGTTGGGGATGGCTTCTGTTGAACACGTTGAATCATAACTAGTGAAGTTTTTGTTTTGAGGCCAAGTTTTCAATCACCCTGGCCATACTCAGACAGATGGCACCTGTCAGCCCTGCTTTCCATCCTTAAATGCTTTGCTTTTTTTCCCGGAAAGGTCCGATGCCTTCCAGAGGCAGGCCATCAGTGAGTAGAAAACTGCCCTCTGTTCTCCGGAAATGGTTGACAGTCTCATAGCTCATGGCCTTCATCAAGTGTAGTCCTGAATCTTTCACAAAGTCCTCTGACTTCCTTGAATGTCTCTTCTTTTTCTTCTTCTTCTTTTTGTGTCTGTGGAGGTCGGCATCAGAGTATGCTACTGAAAGATCCGAATCTTGCTGATGCCTGCAGTCGCGCTCTCGGTGTTTGTCTTTGGATTTCTTTTTCTTCTTTGACTTCTTGTGCTTCTTCGCCTTCGACTCTTCTAAAAGGTCCTTCTGTAAGCTTCTGTGGGCTTTCTTTTCCAAGTGGCTGTCGTTAGGGTCGATGCTCTCGTACCGCCGTTTCCGCGACTTTGCAGTTTCATGTTCGTGAAACCGATCAGAGAGGCTGAAACTGCTGTCTTCAGCTCCCAGGGCAGCCTCCTCCTGCGGGTACCTCTCGGGGTGCAGAGGAAGGGCAGAGGCCGCCCCCACCCGCACACTGTGGAAGTGGTGCCGCTCCTTCCCCCTGGCAGGAGGCTCCCAGCCCTTCCTGCCCCTGTAGCAGTCCTTGTGCAGCCGCGCGTGCTGTCCTGCTCGGTCATGCTCCTGGCCGCTGCTGTGCAGGGGCCTCCACTCCCTGGCCTCCCTGGCTGCGTAGGGGATGTACCTGTCATGATAATACCTGCACTTGTCCCACCTTGTTTTCTCGGGGTAGTACTTCTCCCGGCCCCAGGCATGCTCACTCTCTGAGTGGTGGTACCTGGTCCAGTCCTGGTCTGAGCCACCTCTGCTGCGAGAGTGGTGGTAGCTGTACCTGCCCAGAGAGCGGCGCTCGCTGGGGCTGCCCCGCTCGCTGTGGCAAGGCGGGTGCTGGCTCCCATTACAGTGCTCTGCTGGGTGACGCTCCTGCTTGCCCCGCTCTCTAATGTAGCGCCGCTTTTTGTGATAATGGTCCTCTGTCTTGCTCCTACTTTCCCTCGTGTGCTCTCCGCTGGAGGAACGATCTCTGCGGTTACGATAATGTCCTCGATCCACTCTTCTGAGGCTACTGATTTTTTCCTTAACTGGAGAACGATCCTGAACTTTCTGTCCGACCTTGTTTTCATCACCTCTCTCACCACGGCTGGGCTCGGCACCACCATCTGAGTGGGCTCCTGTGGCCCTGTCTGGCTGGGGAGAAGTCAATGCATCTGTGGACATGACTGTGCCTCTGGAAGGATCCTCTGCGTCCCTGCACCTGTCTCTGCTGAGGTAAACTAAGAGTTTATGCTCACATTCATCTTCTGAACGTACTGAGGAAGCTGGGCTCAGCTTCTCCACTATCTCCACTGGGGCAGAGTCCCGGGGACTCTCAATTAACATTCCTTTTACCTCTTGGGATGGTTTGCTCTGGTCATTTGTGAGACTCTCAGTGTCACATAGTTTAGAAAGGTGATCATCCCCCGTGGTATTCTTGTTGGTGTTACAAAGATTGTTAATAATGGGCAAAGACTCATCAGGTTTTGCTGACATGTTTTCAGAGACTTCTTCTTTGGTAGATTTGGTGCTGGGGTCGGAGGGTGGCAGAGCCTTCTTTAACTTGCTGCTCAGACTTGTGACTGTCTCCACTTTCTCATGGGAACCAGCAGTGACACTGCCAACTTCCGGCTCTGCAGCAGGGTCCTCAGTTGGACTCATCTCTGTTCCAGTCGAACTTGTTTCATCTGTTGGGCCTTTTACTTTGTTGCTAAGTTTGAAGGTCTCTAAGATTTTGTCTTCTGGGAGAGATGGCAAAGGAGCAGGCATCAACTTTCCAGGAAGACCATTCGCTTTAGAAAAGGGGTTTTCTGAGTGTAGAGTAGGCTGGACTTGGCAGCTGGCACCATCAAATGACAGGCCATTTTCTTTTGGGTTGTCCTCTGCACCATTAGCACCATTTAAAGTGATAGGTTCTTGAAGCTCATGCTGAGAGGCCTCATCGTCTTCGGCCTCTTCGCCGCCAGAGTGAGAGCTCGTCGTCGTACCCACACCGTTCTCCTTGGCCAGGCCCTTTGATTCCTCGTCAGACTCTTCGGATGACTCGGCACCATAGGGGACCAGCACGCTGGAGCTTAGCTTGGACTTGCCATTCACCACTGGCTTAGAGCAGGATTCACTCGGAGACATGGGTTTTGCTACTTTATTAGAAATTGACATCGTAGATGCATTCGAGGTAGACTTGGCGAACAGGCAACTTGTTGTGAATACTGATGGTAATTTTTTGTTTCTTGGGATGTTCTGGAATAACTGAGGGCCTGTTAACTGACCAGTTTTGAACAGAAGTGGAAGCATTAACAGGACCAGCCCTGTTGACACTGGGATTTCCATTAGGACTTGACATGGAACTGCTTGGCGTTTCCTTCAGTGGCCCAGTCCCATTCAAGTGAGGTGGATTCTTTATCAGGTGAGAGGGAAGCTGTGGTCCAATAAACCCTGCTGTGGCCTGCTTGTTGGTTACAACCCGCTGACTAATTACTGGGCGGGGAGAGGACTGGCCCGGGCTATGGGTGGAATGAGTAAGTTCACCTCCATTTTTCACATCATGGGACCTGATATAAAAGAGCACATAAGCTTGTTGGCTGAGTACCGATCTAATATCACTGGTAGATACAATGGAATCATTCATTTGATACCAGAGGCCATTACTAGCTTTTATGTAACAGAAGTAATGGCCAGCATGGCAATTAAAACCAGTATGTACCAGCACTGCATACAGAACATAAATAATTGGTTCTCCATTTGGTTGAGACATGTATGGACGAATATCAAGATATTCAGGATATTTTACATCCTTAGCAATTTTTCCACCAGTAAAATTTGCAAAGCGTTTCAGAGAAAGTGTAAGAACATTTGAAGATCTATGTATAGTGAACCTCTTCGAAGTTGGAACCATCTTTTTACACTTGCTGCACTTGTAGGAGTTTTCTCCGTCCAGCTGTTCTGGTTTCACAAACTGCTCCAATGCCTTATTAACACTCTGGGCAGCCTTTATCTCCAATGTTATATCAAGATATGGATCAAACGTATCTGAAACGCCCTTGCAATTTAAACACTTGACTCTAGATCTTAGGTATCCTCCAAATATCTGACAAACAAGTGTGGTGGCCTGGGTGTGTCTGTCTAATTTATTGCTGCCATTCAAACATGCTTTTTGCATAGCATCAACAGTATACTGAAGAAATTCATGGGCATCTTCTTGGTTTCCAAAACGGAAATGCCTAGCTATACGCCGCATCTCATTGATGACAAACATTGGTTTAATAACGTCCCCAGGATTACTGAGTGCCTGGGTAATATGCGCTTGCATTGTACACATCATACAAAATCCTTCTGCATGACATGTCTTGGAGTGTTCATGTGATAGCATATAATTGGCAAGAGGTGGTGTGTAAGTTAAACACTGCAAAGCAGCATTGGCAAAACAGGTATTGCCCAAATTCTGGAGCCCAGCGCCAACTCTGTGAGTTTGTTGCCACTTAAGACAAATCTTCTCCGATGGAAAAAGAACTTTTTGTGGAGGAGCAATACCATCACCTAGGACTTGCTCCTTTTGTAGTGATGGCTTTGATTTATCAGGTACAGAAGAATTTGAATAAACTACAGCACCAGGTACTGGTCCTAAGGAAAGTGTGTGATTTGAAACATCATTTAATGAAGACACAGCACCCCAGCTGGCAGAACCTGCATCCATGTCTCCAGGTGAGACTGCCTCAGAACTGCCAGGCTGATTCTGATAGGTTGACGGGTATGAAGATTCAGCTTTGTCAACTATGGTCATTGTTCAACTCTGACCCGGCTCAGCGCTCGCTCCATCCCCCTCGGCCGCCGCCACCGCCGCCGCCGCACACAGCCCAGCCGCCCGGGGAGGGGGACAATGACGTGCCTCCATCCGGGCACCGCCGCCGCCGCCTCCGGGTCAGCGCCGCGCCCGCAGCGCCCCGCCGGGCCGCCAGGGGGCGCGCCAGGGCCGCGCCTGCACGCGCCGCTGCCCAGGGGCCGTCGCACAAGAGGCGCGGCGCGCAGCTCGGAAGATTTACTCTCATTTTCACCATTGTATATTCTCCATCCTTAGATCTTTTCAAAAGGAATGTCTTCTTTTCCAGTATATTTATAAGTTAACTTTTGAATAATTGGACTCTTATTAAAGATAGTAGAAGAAAACATTAGGCAAGAAACCCAAGGAACACAAAACAAGACCAATTGATGCAGGACCAAATTGAATCTACAAAAATACCCTGAAGCTCAG
>NW_027632604.1:65670-72907 GCF_902686455.1 Sciurus vulgaris
GNTTAGGGTTTGCTGAGGTGTGTACATAGAATTTGAAAAGGAGAATGGTGTGTACTTACTTAGCTCTGTAGGGTTTTCTCTTTGAAATGGGTAGGTACACATTGCAATATGAGTAGTGAAGATTTTTTATGTGTCAACAATGCTCTCTGATGTTTACAGGTTGGGTTCCTTGGTGTTTGTAGTGAGTGTCCTCTGGTCTGTGCAGTGTGAACTTGATTAGGTATTTAGGAGGATTTCATGATGTTTGTATGAGTGATCTTTACATTTCTGGGAAGGACCCCTGAGGTGATTTGGGATGGCTTACAGAGTTACATAGGTATGGAGCTCCATGAAAGATTGAAAGAGATCAGTGAGTTGTTTCCAGAGGGCTATTTTTGTGAGTAATGAGAGCTCATTGAATTGAGAGGAGAGGACAAACTGATGTGGATGGGAGGGCACTATGAGTTGAGGGTTATGGTTGGACCTAGGGCAAGTGTTAGGTTCAGGATCAGGGTTAGCATTTGTGGTATATAGTAAAAACCTTTGTTTTCAGTTGAAAACTTTTGTGTGGTGTGAATTGAGGACTCCAAAATGTGCATAAATAGGCATTCTGGTGCTTAGAGTGGGCTTGTGAAGAAGTATAGTTATGAGAGAGGGCTTCTAAAGCAGTATAGTTTATGTACACTGAGGTATGTAGGGATGACTGTGTGGCATGTAGGGACTGCTCTTGCTTTAATGTGTATGGAGGGTACTATAATTGCTGTATGAATGTCTTTCAGACTTGTATTTTGTGAGATGAGAAAAGAGAACTATATGAGGAGTGTAGCAGGGTTCTGTTATGTTTGTCAGAGGATTCTTAGATGTGTGTGAAAAGGCCCTCTAAGAAGTGTTATGATGGTTCACTCAGCTGGATAGGGAATACACACTCAGATGAGTAGGAAAGACTAAGTTGTGTTCAGAAGGTCATTTAAAGTTAGTAGTGAGAGCTCTGTGAGATAAGTATGAAGGACAAAAATGACATAGAAATGAGGAATATATGAGTTGTTGATTGGGTGATCTATATAGTGTGTAGGTAGGACTCCCCAATATAATTAGGAAGGGCTCTGTGAGATTTGTAGTGTAGTTACTTTGAGGTGTAAAAGTAGGGATCAATGATATAAATAGGGAGAGAACTCTGATATGTGTAGAAAGGGCTTTCAGAGGTGTCTAGGTAGGTCCCTATTAGGGTGTGTAGAGGGATATGTAAAGTAGGAAGGCTTTATGAGTGATTAGAAAGGCTATCTCAGTTGTGTAGGGAGGGTCCTCTCAAGGCAACAGTGAGATATATCTAATGTGAATAGGGAGAACACACTGAGGTGTGATGGGAATGTTTGTTCAGAATAGTGTATGGAATTGGAGGCATGTTAGGAGGGCATTTAAAGGACTATCTGAGGTTTGTACTTATGGTGACTAGATGTAAATTGGGAGGGTATTTTACTGGTTAGTGAGAGTTATCTAGTAGATATATAGGTAGTTTTTTGAGGGTTTTTTTAAAGGGTGTTGTAAGGTTTGTGTAGAAGTCTCTCTGAGATTTGTAGGGAGGACTCTTGATTGGGGTGTATAGGGATGGTGCTCTTAGGTGAGTATTAAGAACTCCCAAGTTGTGTAGGAATGTCCCCCCTAATGTGAATATGAAGAGATCTTTGAAATGAATTTTGTATATTAACTGAATTTTGAAAGGAGACTTCTATTAAGTGGGTTACAGGCCCACTGAATTTTGTAAGTAGGGCTCTATAAGGTATGTAGAAAAATGGTGTGTGGTGTTTAGTGACAGTTCTCTGAGATGTGTATGAATTGCTCAATGAGATGTGTGGGAAGTATTTCTGAAATGTTTATGGAAGGCCCTCTGAGGTATAAGGACTCCTGTTGTGAGCAGGAAGGGCTTTCTCAGTTTTATAGGGAGGTGTCTGTATCATGTGTAAGTAGGATACTCTGAAGTATGGACAGAGGTCCACCTGAAGTTTGTACTTCAGGTGCTCTAATATGTGTTGGGAGGTTTCAAGTATGCAGCAGAAATCTCCGTGGGTGTAAATGTTTTTTTCTGTGTAAAAGTGCTATATGGTTTGTGTACAAGAGCCTCTTGTAGTTAATAGAGAGATCCATTTGATATGAATAAAGAGAATACACTAAGGTGTGATAGGAATGTTCTTTGAGGATACTACAGGGGATATCAATGCTGTTTAGGAAGGCCAATCCAAGGAGTATCACAAGTGGTCTTTGAGTTGTATTGGTATGGCACTAGAGAGTAATTTGGGAGAACTTTTTGGTGTGTAGTGAGGTCTATCTGAGATGTGTAGGTAATATTTGCTAAGATGTTTAGCAAAGGCATTCTGAAGTTTGAATTAACATTTCTCTGGAATCTCTAAGGAGTACTCTTTGAGATGTATAAAGAGGGTTTTCTTTATTGTTTAGGTGTTGCTTAAAAACATGTTAATGAAGCATCCCTAAGGTGTGTATGTATGGCACTTTTAAGTGTGTATGAAGGGCTCTTCATTTAAATAGGGAGGGCTTACTTATATGTGTAGGGAGGTGCGTTTTAAGTGAAGAGGAAAGTTTCTCTTGGTTTTCTTAATTGCATAGGAGGTCTCTCTGAGGTATGTAGGGAGGACACATTGATAATTGTAGGAAGGCCCCTTGATATGTGTAGAAGGGGCCCCTGAAGTACATTGAAAGGGTTCACAGATGTGCATAGGGATGGTGCTCTTTGCTGGGTAGAGAAACCTCAGTAAGTTCTTTAGAGACAGCCTTTTGAGGTGGGTATTGAGAGCACTGTGAGATCAGTAGGGAGGAAAAACTGATATAAAAGGGAAAGAACTAAAAATTTTGTGTTAGAGTCATGGTGTGGCTTACAGTTTTGGGTCAGGATCCATATCTTGATCAGTGTCAGGGTCAGGGACAGTCCTCTGTGGTATGTAGGGAGGGCTTGTGTTTATGGTTATGGTTAGGATTAGGGTTATAGTAAGGGTCATGGTCAGTATTTTCAGTGAATAAAGAATGACTCAGTGATGAGATGAAAGGACTCTTTGAGGTGTGTATTGAAAGATTTCTAAGGTGAGTATTACAGGTTCACTGTTGTGTTTAAAGAAGGCTTGCCAAAAAAATAATTAGTTGGGAGTGCTTGGAAAGGAGTATATTTTGTACCCAGTGAGGTATATAGACATGCCTCACTGAGGTGTGTAGGGATAGTTTTCTGAGGTGTTTAGAGACTGCTCTTGATGTGGGTAGTAAGGGCTACATTTGATGTGTCTGAGGGTACACTCAGGTGTGTAGGGAGTGCCCTCTGAGATGGGTAGCATGTGACCTCTGAGCTGTGTAAGGAGGGATCTGTGAATTGTGTCAGAGGGTTCCATGATTTGTGTCATAGGACAATTTAACGTGTGTGGATGTGCCACTGATATGAGTTGGTAGGGCACACAGTAGTGCAGAGGAAAGGTGCTTTGTGATGTGTACCAATGGTTTAGTGAGTTGTGTTTGTAGGGCCTTTTGAGGGTGGAAATGAGATCTCTGAAAGATGAGTAAGGAGGGCAAATTGATGTAAAAGGGAAAAAACTGAGATTAGGGTGTGGGTTGTGGTTAGGTTTAGGGTTTAGGGTCAAGGTCATGATCATGGTCAGTATCATGGTTAGGAAGGACCCTCTAATTTATGTAGGGAGGGCCTGGTTTTCAAGTTAGGGTTAGGTTTAAGGTTAGGTTCAGGATCAGGATCAGCATTTGTGGTGTTCATAGAAGGCCTATGTAGTGACTCATAATTGTTCTCTGAGGTGTGCATTGAAGGCTTTCTGAGGTGCATAGATAGGCTATTTGAGGTATTTAGAGAGGACTTTCAAAGAAGTATAGTTATCAGAAGGAGCTTTAAAACAAGTATAGCTTGTATTCATTGAGGTATGTAAGGATGTCTCTCTGAGGTGTGTAGAGATTGTTTTGAGGTGATTTGAGACTGCTTTTATTTATGTGCATGGAAGATACTCTAAGGTGTGTAGGGAGGACTCTCTGAAATTAGTAGTTCATGGTTTTTGAGCTTTGTAGAGTACACTATGTGGTATGTAGGAGAACTCTATGACATGTCATAGGGCTCTTAGATATGTGTGGGTTGTCCAACTGTTAGGGGTTGAGAGAGCTCACTCACACAGGTCTATACAGAGTGTTTACTGAAATGAGTAGAAAGAACTCTAGTGAGTAGTGCTCAGAGAACCATTTGAGGTGAGCAGAGAGAGCTCTATAAGATGAGTATTTAGGACAAATTCATATAGATAGGGAGGCATTATGAGGTGTGGAGTGGAGTGTCTCATTTTTGTGTAGGTAGGATTCACTACCTACAAAATAGGGAGAGCTCTCTGAGCTTTCTTGTGCAGGTTCCCTGAGGTGTTTGGTGAGGACTCATTGCAATGCATAGGGATGGCACTCTGATATATCAAGGGAAGTCTCTCATGGATGTCTAGTGTGGTACATATTATGTGTGCATAATAATCTATGAGGGGTGTAAGAGGGCTTTACATCTAAGGAGAAATGCTGTCTCAGTTGTGTAGGGAAGGCCCTCTGAAGTGAATAGTGTGATATCTTTGATTTGAGTATGGAGAACATACTAAAGTTTGATGGGAGGATCCTTTGAAGATAGTATAGGGAATCTCTGAGGTGTTTTGGGAAGGCACTCAATGGAGTATCAAGAGGACTCTTTTGTTTTTGTAGGTTTGGCCTTTGGCAGTGAATAGAGGCTTTATGGTGAGTAGTGCAGGCTACCTGAGATGCATAGGTAGCATTTTTTGTGGCTTGAGGTTTGATGAAATGGCATTCCGAGGTTTGTATGGGAGCCTCTCTGAGATTTGTCGAAAGGATAGTTGAATGGGATGTTTGGGGTATGTCCTTTTTGGTGAGAGGTATGTACTCTCTGAGAGGTGTAAATATGTATTTCTAAGGTGAGTAAGTGGAGAATTCTGATGTGAATAAGGAGGACATATTGAGGTTTGAAAGAAGGACTCTATGAGTGTGTAATAGTGTCCTCTGAATCATAAAAGTAGTGTAGAGAGGCGGTGTGTAGTATTTGGCAACTGCTCTCTAAGTTCTGTAAGAATTGATAAATGATGTGTGTAGTATAGGCTTCTATGGTGTGAACTGATGGCTCTCTGTTGTGTACCAAGAGTGCTTGATATGAGTGTGGAGGCTTTCTGAGATGTGGAAGAAAGTGACTGTGAGGTGTGTAGGAAGGGAAGGACTCTCTGAGGTTTGTTGTGTGGGCTCTTGGAGGTGTGCAGAGAAGTCTTCATTAGGTGTGCAGAAGCTACATATAAGGTGTGAAAAAGGGCTTTTTCCCATGCAGAAGTGCTATCTCAGTTGTGTATTGAGGGCTCTGTGAAGTAAATACAGAGATCCATCTGATATAAGCAAGGAGAACACCCTGTGCTGGAAGGTTTCTTTTAGGATAGTAGTCAGAATCTCTCAGGTGTGTAGGTAAGGCACTTGGAGGTGAGTAGGAAGAGTTTTGGTGAATATTGGGATCGATCTGCTATGTATGGGTAGGGTTTGCTGAGGTGTGTAGCACGAGCATTCTGAGGTTTGAATTAACATTTCTCTGCCATTTTTAGGGATTACTCTCTGTGGTGTATAAGGAGGGATTTTTGAGTTGTTTAGGGTTTGCTCAATGAAGTGTGGAGGGTGTGTCCCTAAGGTTTGTATGGATTGGATTTAGAGTTGTGTAGGAAGGGTTCTTAATGTGAGTAGGGAAGAAATCCTTAGATGTATAGAGGGGTATGTTTGAGGCATATAGGAAATTTCTCCAAGGTTTGAATGTAGATTATTTTCATTGTGGAAGGAGGACTCCATGAGGTATTGTAGGAGGGGTCTCTGAGGGGGTGTAGGAGGGTTTTATGAGGTTCATAGGAGGGCTAAGTGACATGAGTGTGAGTGCTCAATTAAGTAAGTAGGGGTATTTTTGGTATATGTGGAAGGCCAGTCAAAAGGGATTTCTGAAGAGTGTAGAGAGGGTTTTATGAGGTTAAAACAAAGGTTCACTCAGATGTTTAGAAGGGCTTGAAAAGGAGTATCATATGTACTCACATATTTGTATAGGGATATGTCTATTTTAGGTGTGTAGGGACTTCTCTTGAGACATATAGTGAGGACATTATTCAATGTGTCAGTAGGGCACTCAGATGTGTAGGGAGGCTTCTGTGATTTTTGTATGGAAAAAGTTCTGAGCTGAGAAGGGAGGGCTACTCTTAGGTTTAGGGGTAGTTTTTGAGGTTAGGGCTTGGATTAGGGTTATATTTAGAGTTAGTATTAGAATTAGGGGTTAGTGTTAGAGTTAGAGGGTTAAGGTTCAGTTCAGTGTTGGTGTTAGGATCCAAATCATTATTTGCATTGTAATGGGAAGGCCTCTGTTGTGTTTTAAATGGCTCTCTGAATTGTAGTGGCTCTCTGTGGTGTATTTTGAGGGTTCCCTGTGGTGAGTATACAGGCTCTCTGAGGTGATTAGTGAAGGCTTCCAAAAAACCATAGTGAGTACACACTGAGGTCTGTAAGGATGTCTCTCTGAGTTGTGTAGGAAAGTTATTCAGATGTGTAGTGAGGGTATTCTTTGATGTGTCAGCAAGAAACTAAAATGTGTGTACAGAGGGACCTCTGAGATTTGTAGGGAGTGGCCTCTGAACTGCATAGGCAGGGTACAATTATGTGTGTCAGAGGGCTTCTTTACATATGTGGGAGTGCCCCCTGAGATGAGTTGAGAGGGTTCACAAAGATGAATCAGAAAAGTGTTCTGTAAAGTGTAGAAAGGGCTCACTGAATTGTGTTTCAAGTACCATTTGAGGTGAGTAGTTAGATATTTGTGAGATAAGTAAGGAGAAAAAACTGATAAATGAGGAAAGACACTATTATATTAGACTTAGGGTCAGAATTTAGGATCAAGTTCAGGTTCATGGTCAGTGTCAGTGTTAGTGTCAGGGAGGGCTCCCTGGTATGTAAGAAGGGCTGATTGTAGGCTTAAATTAGAGTTAGTGTCAAGCTCAGGGTCAGGTTCAGTATTTGCAATTTATAGAGAAGGC
Source organism: Sciurus vulgaris (assembly GCF_902686455.1). NCBI lineage: Eukaryota > Metazoa > Chordata > Mammalia > Rodentia > Sciuridae > Sciurus > Sciurus vulgaris. The sequence goes on from NW_027632604.1 coordinate 72,726, forward strand.
CACTGTAATGAGTCAAAAGGGCTGTATGTGATGTATAGTGAGGACTTTCTGTCATCAGATGATAGACTCTCTGAGGTGTTTATACAGCACTTGCAAAGAACTTTAATTAGTAGAACTGGCTTACAAAGAAATCTAATTTGTATAAACTGAGATATGTATGGATGTCCATCTGAAATGTGTAG
>NW_027632603.1:0-61124 GCF_902686455.1 Sciurus vulgaris
AAGTGCATTCCCAGTCACCTGCATTGCTTAAGAGGATATCTTTCTTCACATCTTTCAACTCTCATTAGTTCAGGCATTACATCTCACTCAGGAGTATGCTATGACCATCTTTTACCAGCAAATTCTTCTGATAGACAATGTGCACTGGCTTGTGGCACAAAATTCAAAATGACACCTCACTGGCCCTTGCCAATTTCGAGTCTTTTGGATACTCTACCAGACTGCCAGTGAAGGGGACTTCCACAGCAGAGCATTTTGCATGTGAACCACAAGGTCAACTGGAAAACCAATACTTGATGACAAGAGACAGCCTCCCCTGGCCCTGATTTCCTAGTCAGGTTTATTTTGTATTGGCTTGCTTATGACTTGATGAAAAATGGTAGGATTAGGGTCTGAATCCTTGTTCATTTGTGCTGCTTGCATTCAGGAGAAAGGGGGAATTTACCACCTACTCTCCCACTATCATTGGAGCTGCAGGGTCAAAAGGAATGGAGTACTTATAGAGATTCTTATTAATATTCATGGATGTCCTCAAGAGATGCACTGTAGAAATGAGAAAAGCATATGTTGTCCTCATGTTTACCATGGATTTGGGGTTCATTGGAGTGTGCTTTGTAGTGTAAGGGATAAAAAAATCCATTCATTGCAAGATCTCACACAGAAAGGAGGAAACCAGAGACATTAGGCATGTTGCAGGTCGATGGTGTGTAGCAGCATGTCAAGAAAGAAAAAGCATTTGACAAACTGCAAATGTGTGTGGTACAAGTTCCCTGCTCAGTGAGTCCGATCACACATTCAGCTATTCTTGAACCACTCCTCTTTTAATGCTCACTTTTGGCCTTCACATTTACCTTTTAGCAGAGCTGTTTCTGTTTACATTTTTGATATTGTGGTGCAGTCTATATCTCTAGAGCTGGATTCTTTGCTGCATTTTCCAAATTCAACTCATTTCAATTGAAAGAAATTAGAAAAACAGGATCAAACCATTACAGGAATTCAGGGTGTTCAAGCAAAGTACATTTATTCATAAACCTAAGTCCTCCCTACATGCCAAAGAGTTCTCCCTGACCCTGAAACTGACCATGACTTGACCCTGACACTAAACCCTAACACTTAGGCCTAACCTAACCCTCATAGTGCTCTTACTTCTATACAAGTTTTTTTCTCCCTACTCATCTTGCCAAACTCTTACTACTCACCTCAAAGGGCCCTCCAAACACAGCTCACTGAGTTCTTTCCACAACTTCCAGTGCACACACCCTGTGCAACTCTGTGAGCCATCCCAACTCATTTCAAGGGACCCTCTAACACACAAAAAGGAGCCCTAGGACAAATATCTTATAGCCCTCTTACACAATTCATACATATCTCCTTACACAGCTCAGCAGCTGCGCACTACCAATCTTAGAAACCCCTGTCTACACATATCATAGTGTGCCCCATAAACATCCTTATATCATGAGTAGTACCTTCTTGTGTAGACAACCTCAGGTACACATCCTGTATACCTTACTGAATACACATGATATTCCTATGGAAGACCTTGATATTAACTATACTTCTACATGGTGCTCTTTAAACACCTCAGAGAGAATTTCTACTCACCTTAGAGAGCTCTCACTACACATCTCAGAGAACTCTTTCAACTCACCTCAGAGGTCTTTCCTATACACTGTAAATGCCCTACTTATTCAGTTATGTGAGCCCTACCTCTCATAGGAAGAAGTCCACTGACCAACCTTATAATTCCCCTTACACTTTTGAGAAGTCCCTTCCTATATACATCAGAAAGACTTCCCTACACCAAGATAACTTGTTTTAACACCCCAGGGAACATTTCCTACACACCACAATCTCATTCCACTACACATCTATGAAATCCCATCCTACTCACAGCAAGAGCCCTTCCTAAACCCCCTCCAAGTGCCATCCATACACAGCTCAGGGTGCTTCCTCAACACTTTATTGAGGAACACCCAATCAACTCAGATAGTCCTCTATATTCATCCCAGAAAAATACTCCCTATAAACACAAGAGAGATGGTAATTCAAACCTCAGAATGCCCATGCTACATAACTCAACACAACACTGATAGATCTCACTTCTATCCAAAACTCTCCCTACTCATCTCTGTGTGCTACATATACACACCTAAGAGAGCCCCCATCATTCTCCTTTGAAAGCCCTCACAAACAATTCAGAGATTTCTTATACTATCGTCAAAAAACCCTCCCACCAAAACACAGTGTGATCTTCCTGCATATATCAGAGAGATTTCCCTATTAACTTCAGGCAGTCTTCCCTCCACAATTGTGTTAACATCTCTACTCAGTCATAATGTTCACATACAACCTTATATATCCCTTGGTCTCTCTAATAGAAAACTCCGTGCACACCTATGAGAGCCATCGTACACACATCAGAATGCCATCCTTATGCATTTAAATGAGCTCTCACAATACACCTCAGAGAACCTAGACTACAAAGCTCAGAGTGTCTTCCATACACATCTCAGCATGTCTAACCTACATGTGACATAGGCCACCCCTTCACACTTCATAAGCTCCTCCCTTCTACATCAGTTTTTCCTCCCTACTTCTCTTACAGTGCTCTTACTACTCAGCTATATAAGTCCTCCAGAAACAACACAATGAGTCCTCTCTATTCATCTCAGTACACATTCTTTATACAGCTGAGTGACCCCTCCCAACTCATCTCAGAAGGAAGACACACAAACATCATAGAAACCTCTGACACACCTCAAAGTTGTCTTCTACAGACCTCATAGAAGTTCTTCTAAACAGAGCAGAGACTGCAAGCTATCAACCTCAGAGTTCTCTCTACACACCTCAAGGTAACATTCATTCACATCAAGGAAAGTGGTTCCTACTTACCTCAACAGCAGTCTGCACACACAGAGAAACTTCCCTATACACCTCAGCAAGTACAAATTGGATTCCTTTAAAAGCCCTGTTTATAACTACACTTCATTTCAAGTACTTTCTAAATCCCTCAGAAAGCCCATCTACTCACCTCAGAAAGCCCCCAGTACATGGCTAATGAAGTCCTTTTAATTCACAGCACAGGTCTTCCCTATGCATTTACAATACTGACCCCAACCCAGAACACAACCCTAACTCTAGCCCTAACACAAAGCCCACCATACATACCATAGAGAGCCCTTGCTGACTTTGGCTGTGACCATAACCCTGACCTTGTCACATTACTAATCATAATGCTAACCTTAACCTTAACATCATATAACCTTCCCTTCTACATCAGTGTTTTCTCCCTACTCATGTCAGAGAGCTCTTGTTCCTTACCTTAAAAGGTCCACCAAACACTACTCATTAAGCCCTTTCTACTATTAAGAGAACACCCTCCCTATGCAACTCTGTGAGCCCTCCAAGCTCACCTCAGGAAAACCTCCCACACACCACTAGGAGATCTCAAACACATTTTGTAGAGATCTCTTACACATGTCATAGTTTCCTCCTTACACAGTCACATAGTACCAACCTAAAGCACCTCCCAAATAATCTCATATCACCCTCCTTAAACATCAAATAAAGTTGTTTGTACTTACCTCAAATGCATTTTCTACACGTTTCAGATGGACATGCATACATATTCAGTTTCTACAAATTAGATTTCTTTGTAAGCCAGTTCTACTAATTAAACTTCTTTGCAAGTGCTGTATAAACACCTCAGAGAGTCTATCAACTGATGACAGAAAGTCCTCACTATACATCTCATAGAGCCCTTTTGACTCATCACAGTGGCCTTCTCTATAAACTGCAAGTACTGAACCTGACCCTGAGCTTGACACTAACCCTAATTTAAGCCTAAAATCAGCCCTTCTTACATACCAGGGAGCCCTCCCTGACACTAACACTGACACTGACCATGAACCTGAACTTGACCCTAAATCCTAAGCCTAATTCTAATAGTGTCTTTCCTCATTTATCAGTTTTTTCTCCTTACTTATCTCACAAATCTCTGACTACTCACCTCAAATGGTACTTGAAACATAATTCAGTGAGCCCTTTCAACAATTTACAGAGCACATTCCTGATTCACCTTTGTGAACACTCTCAACTCATCTCAGGGGCAGTCCCACATATGTAAAGAAGCCTTCTGACACCCATAATTGCCTCTGCCTACACAGCTCAGAGGCCACTCCTTACAAATCTCAGAGGACCCTCTGTACACACATCTTTGTTTCTTGCTGACACATCAAAGAATACCCTCATTACACATCTAAAGAATTTTCCCTACACACCTCAGAGAGACATCCTTACAGACCTCAGTGAGTACTCACTATGGTTCTTTTGGAAGCCTTCACTAATTACCTCAGAGAGCCTGTATACTCACCTCAGGGAACCCTCAAAATACACCACAGAGAGTCATTACAACAATTCAGAGAGCCATTTAAACACACAACAGAGGCCTTCACATTACAGTGCAAATAATGATTTGGATCCTAACACCAACACCGAACTGAACCTTAACCCTCTAACTCTAACACAAACCCCTAATTCTAATACTATTCTAAATATAACCCTAATCCAAGCTCTAACCTCAAAAACTAACCTTAAACCTAAGAATAGCCCTCCTTTCTCAGCTCAGAATCCTCCATACAAAAATGACAGAAGCCTCCATACACATCTGAGTGCCCTCCTGACACATTGAATAATGTCCTCACTATATGTCTCAAGAGAAGTCCCTACAAACCTAGCATAGACATATCCCTATAAAATGAGGACATACAATACTCCTTTTCAAGCCCTTCTAAACACCTTTCTATTAACCTCATAAAAACCCTCTCTAATCTCTACAGAAATCCCTTTTGAGTGGCCTTCCACATACACCAAAAATACCCCTACCTACTTAATTGAGCACTCACACTCATGTTACTTAGCCCTACTATGAACCTCATGAAACCCTCCTACACCTCTCAAGGATTCCTCCTACAATACCTCATGGAGTCCTCCTTCCACAATGAAAATAATCTACATTCACACCTTGGAGAAATTTTCTATATGCCTCAAACAAACCTCTCTATACATCTAAGGATTTCTTCTCTATACATCTAAGGATTAAGAACACTTTCTACACAACTCTAAATCTAATCCATACAAATCTTAGGGACACACCCTCCACACTTCATTGAACAAACCCTAAACAACTCAAAAAGCCCTCCTTATACACCCCAGAGAGTTATACCTAAAAATTCCAGAGAAATGTTAATTCGAACCTCGGAATACTTGTGCTACACACCTCAGCAAACCCTACCCATACATACCAGATAGACCTCAATATTCACCAAAACTCTTCCTAATCACCTCCAAGTGCGTTACCTGCACACATGAGAGATTCCGACTACTGTCCTAAAAGAAACGTTCCATCACAGAGTGTTCTCCTTGCTTATATCAGATGGATCTCTGTATTTACTTCACAGGGCCCTCAATACACAACTGAGATAGCACTCCTGCATGGGCAAAAGCCCTTTTTCACACCTTACATGTAGCTTCTGCACACCTAATGTAGACTTCTCTGCACACCACAGAGAGCCCACACAACAAACCTTAGAGAGTCCTTCTCTTCCTACACACCTCACAGTCACTTTCTTCCACATCTCAGAAAGCCTCCACACTCATATCAAGCATCCTTGCTACATAACAGAGAGCTATGTGTTCACACCATAGAAGCTTATACTACACACATCATTTATCAATTCCTACAGAACTTAGAGAGCAGTTGCCAAATACTACACGCCGCCTCTCTATACTACTTTTACAATTCAGAGGACCCTATTATACACTCATAGAGTCCTCCTTTCAAACCTCAATATGTCCTCCTTATTCACGTCAGAATTCTCCACTTACTCACCTTAGAAATACATAACTACACCTCTCAGAGAGTACATACCTCTCACCAAAGAGGACACTCCCTAAACACCCCATTCAACTATCCTCTTTACAAATCTCAGAGAGGCTCCCATACAAACTTCAGAATGCCATTCTGTCAAGGTAGATTTGTCAATTATCAACCCATCAGAATAGATCCATCAATATCAATGGTTTGATGTATATTCATTGCTATCAATAATTCGGTGTAGAATTATCAATATCAACTATCAGGGTAGATTCATCAATGTCAACCTATGTAGATTTGATGATAAAGAATTTACTTGGTTGATTTGTCACTGTTGACTCAATGGTGGAGATTTGTAGATATCAACTTGCAGGGGTAGATTTATCAATATCAATTAACTGATATAGATTCCTCAATGTAGATTCATTGATCTCAATCCATTGGGCTATATTTGTTGATATCTACCCTTCTGGGTATAATTGTCAGTATCTACCTGTTGATGTAGATTCATCAATATTGACTCATTGTAGTTGATTCATCCATATCAACCCAATTTATAGATTCATCAATTTTAACTATTCTGGGTAGATTCATTGACATCCACACTTCTTTGTAGATTTATCAAAATCAACACATCAGTGTAGATGCATTGATATTGATTAGTCAATATCAATTTGTCAATATAGATTTGTTGATATTAGCTTGATAGGGTAAGTTCATGAATATTGATTCATCATGGTAGATTCATTGGTATTGACTTTTCTCCTTAACATGTACTTTTATAAATGTTTATTCTATTTCTGTTAAATCTAATTCATCTAATTCTAACTTATGGTATCCATGGCATCCAAGATTTTAGATCAACCTATCTAACATTTTTTATTTTTTATTTTTTTTTCACAGGTGCTGGGGATTAAACCCAGGACCTTGTGCTTACAAGGCAAGCAATCTACCAACTGAGCCATCTCCCCAGCCCACCTATCTAACTTTTTAAGTCATTATTTTTTGCTGAAGATACACCCTATAAGAAATAGATATTACACTTTAACAATTTTAGAGAAATTAACACTATATTGATTGCTTGACCACTTAGAGAAATGAATAGTTAAGTAAATTTAAAGACATCTTTACTTTTATTGATCTAGCCAATTTTAGTCATGTGAACTGAAAGGCATTTGGATCCATTTTATTGTAAATTTATTAACACTTACTTTTTATATATATGCCAATTTTGGCACTATATATATAATATATAGACAAAAGCATATATGTAGATACAACATACAATAAACAGATATGCACACATATGCACAAAACTGATATAAAACAAAGAATTTATAATTTTAGATTCCCAGTTAAGAAACAAAGTATCTTCAGAGATTTATTGCACAGAATGCCATATATAACCACTGAGAAATTAAAGCCTGTCACAAATTTATATAAAACATGCATGGAACTTGTGCTGTTGGAGACATAAGGTGTAGAATCTACCACCATGGAGAAGACTAAAACCAAAGGTTCATGTGGGCTACTCATTCTCCAAGGTGGAAGATTTACTCTCATTTTCACCATTGTATATTCTCCATTCTTAGATCTTTTCAAAAGGAATGTCTTCTTTTCCAGTATATTTATGAGTTAACTTTTGAATAATTGGACTCTTAGAAAAGACAGTAGAAGAAAATATTAGGCAAAAAACACAAGGAACACAAAACAAGACCAATTGATGCAGGACCAAAGTTGAATCCACAAAAATACCCTGAAGCTCAGAAGAAGACAGAGGCTTTGAAAGATGACACAGTATGAAATATTACACAACTGGATCAGATGTGAGTCAGCTCAGATATGAAAAAATTCTGGGAGAACATGAAGTCCTCAAGAGACTCTTTGCAAGGACAATATGTACATGTGGGAAACTTTTAATTTTACCTTACTGTGAACATCTGGAAAGAATAAAATATGCATGGTAATTAGTAAATTCCCTGACATTTTCAGGTCTGGTGCACCTGGCAGATCCAGATTTTTTTCTATTTCTTTCTTTCTTTCTTTCTTTCTTTCTTTCTTTCTTTCTTTCTTTCTTTCTTTCTTTCTTTCTTTCTTTCTTTCTTTCTTTCTTTCTTTCTTTCTTTCTTTCTTTCTTTCTTTCTTTCTTTCTTTCTTTCTTTCTTTCTTGGTTTCTCATCCTTTTCTTTAGCCCTTAATGTGGAACTAACTCAAAGAACAGAATTTCACAGTATAGAAAAAGAGAAATCAATCTTTTATGACCTACAGCAACTTTGATTTAAAAGTGATATATTTCCTCTGCTTTTGAATCAGTTTTGGCATTAGATGATGGAGCTTTCATTACATATGGATATCAGGCAGGCAGCAAAAAATAAGGGAATATACCATTTTGAACATGATACTCAGAAAACTTATACATAGCACAATTTGACCATATTCTTCCATTTTTGTAAAACAAGTTCTTCTGTAAGACAGGGTAAAAATTTGTTTTTCTTCAGAGACATTTTCTTTCCATTCCCTGGCTGGTAATCAAGCCAGGCTCAGGTGCAGAATAAACCTAGGATTTGTTCCTTAAAGTTTTGGGAGGTGTTTCCACAGAAGTGTAACCTTGCATCCAATCTGTGAGGCAGAGGGAAGACTAGGGGTGTCTCCTAATATTCCCTGTCTCCTGTGAGCCAGAGTGTGGAGAGTGATGACAGAGGATGGGAGAGTAGTGATTGAGATTGAGGGTCTCTGATGACCTCATGGCTGTGGCATGCCTGGTGCTTTGGAATGTTTCTGTGAAAGGGAAATGGATATTTAGCTGTTGTTTCAATGTCCTTTATGAGCAGGCTCTCTGAAAGAGTCCTATCAACTCTAACATTGATTTCAGGAACACAGTTTCTTGGAAGGAAGGAATTCTTATGCTAGACAACTACAATGTTTTACCAGCTCCACTTCTCCAGTTCCTGCCTACCTTATAGTAATTTTTAACAATGGACTTTCTTGAGAGCTACACAAATCTAACATTGCACTTTTCATCTGTGGCTTGCAACTACAGAAAAGCGACATAGGATGTCCTAGTTTCTGTAACATTCTTGAATACAAAGAATAATGGTTGCATAGTCTTTAAACTGATATTGAGACATACATAAATAAAGATGACTGGCATAACTCTTTAGATCTGCATCTCCATCAGAGATGAGAGCTCTGCCTGATCCCAGCTTAATCTTCAAGGTCTGTGTCTGTGAATATTTTTCAATCTCCCTTCACCCCTATATGGATCTGGGAGTTTGGTTGCACTGCTTAAGACAGTTTGTGGCCCATAGGAATCCAGACACAGGGTAACATTCTTCAGCCATTCAAATAGGGGACACTCCTGGAGGTTAACCTTATAAGTCAAAAAAATCCTCAAATGTAAGGAGATCTGGGAAGTGAGTCAGAGTCAGGTATAAAATATGGGAAATACAAAATCCAAAGAAAGAGATAATTATGTGTTTGTACTTAGAGATTTGCCTAGGAAGAGTGATAATTCAGTTAAGCACGGCTGTTAGAATTTATAAACTTTACTACTAAAACTGTCCCACTGTTGATGCAGTCTCAAAATGGCTGTAGCAAGACTCCCTTGCTTAGAAATCTGGCAGAAAATGTAATGAGAATGCCCTAAATGTTGTTTTTATTGTGTAGTCAGTGCTGGGGATTCAGTATGTTGTGGTTAGTCAATGCCAGAAACATTCTGATTCAGTGTATATACACATAGTCACAAACAATAACTTTGGAGCATGTGCATTTACCTTTATATAATGTGTTTTCAGTGTGCCTTCTTTGTACTTCTTGTAAACGGTACTATGAAAAGGGCTATGACTCTGCTTATGTCAGTTTTTTTCTCTGTTGTGACTTAAAGGCTTGACCAGACCAAATGTAAAGAAGAAAAATTTTACTTGAGAGTTCACAATTTCAGAGATATTAGTCCATAGAAAGTTGGCTCATTCTTTGGGCATTGAGATGAGGTTAAATATCAAGGCAGAAGTGTGTGGTGCATGGAAGTGGCTAATATAAATGAAGCAGAAAGACACTCACTCACCAGATACACAGTGTATACCACAAACACATGCCTCCAATGAAACAACTCCTCCAATAACACCCTTCCTCCCTTCAGTTACCACTCCATTAATATCATCAGGGAATTAATATATCAATTGGATTGGAGAATAAGAAGGATTTTCTTAATTGCTTGGGCGTTTCTCAAAGAAGTGTAGAGGAAGTGTCCCTAAAGTGAATATGTACACCACAGCACTTTCAAGTGTGTAGGAAGGTATCTTGATTTAATTAGGGAGAGATTACTTAGATGTGTAGGGAAGGGTTTGTGGTGAGTTAGAAAGGTTTTCTGAGGTAAAAAGTAACTTCTTTTTATTGTGTAGTGAGGTCTTTCTAAGTCATGTATAAAGGGCCTTCTGAAGGGTGTGGGAGAGCTCCTTTATGTATATGGGAGAGCCCACTGTTGTTAGTTGGAAAGGCTCACAGAAGTGCACACAATATGAATAAGGAGAACAACGAGTTGTGATGGGAGTTTTCTTTGAGGATAGTAGAGGAAATCTGTGGTGTTTAGGGAGGCCAGTCAAAAAAGAATCATGAGAACTCTCAAGTGTCTAGGTATAGCCTTTGAAAGTAAGTAGGGAGGGCTCTTTAGTGAGCATGAGGTTGATCTGAGATGTTTGGTTAGGGTTTGCTGAGAAGTGTACATAGAATTTGAAAAGGAGTATGGTGTGTACTCACTTAGCTCTGTAGGGATTTCTCTTTGAAATGTGTAGGTACAGATTGCAATATGAGTAGTGAAGGCTTTTTTATGTGTCAACAATGCTCTCTGATGTTTACAGGTTGGGTTCCTTGGTGTTTGTAGTGTGTGTCCTCTGGTCTGTGCAGTGTGAACTTGATTAGGTATTTAGGAGGATTTCATGAAGTTTGCATGAGTGATCTTTACATTTCTGGGAAGGACCCCTGAGGTGATTTGGGATGGCTTACAGAGTTACATAGGTATGGAGCTCCATGAAAGATTGAAAAAGATCAGTGAGTTGTTTCCAGAGGGCTGTTTGATGTGAGTAGTGAGAGCTCATTGAATTGAAAGAAGAGGACAAACTGATGTGGATGGGAAGGCACTATGAGTTGAGGGTTATCGTTGGACCTAGGGTAAGTGTTAGGTTCAGGATCAGGGTTAGCATTTGTGGAATATAGTAAAAACCTTTGTTTTCAGTTGAAAACTTTTCTGTGTTGTGAATTGAGGGCTCTCAAATGTGCATAAATAGGCACTCTGGTGCTTAGAATGGGCTTGTGAAGAAGTATAGTTAGGAGAGAGGGCTTCTAAAGCAGTATAGTTTGTACACACTGAGGTATGTAGGGATGACTCTGTGTGGCATATAGGGACTGCTCTTGAGTTGAGTAGGAAAAACTTGCTTTAATGTGTATGGAGGGTGCTCTAATTGCTGTATGAATGGCTTTCAGACTTGTATTTTGTGAGATGAGAAAAGAGAGCTATATGAGGAGTGTAGCAGGGCTCTGTTATGTTTGTCAGAGGTTTCTTAGATGTGTGTGAGAAGGCCCTCTAAGAAGTGTTTTGATGGTTCACTCAGCTGGATAGGGAATACACACTCAGATGAGTAGGAAAGACTATGTTGTGTTCGGAAGGTCATTTAAAGTTAGTAGTGAGAGCTCTGTGAGATAAGTATGGAGGACAAAAATGACATAGAAATGAGGAATATATGAGTTGTTGGTTGGGTGATCTATATAGTGTGTAGGTAGGACTCCCCAATATAAGTAGGAAGGGGTCTGTGAGATTTGTATTGTAGTTACTTTGAGGTGTAAAATTAGGGATCAATGATATAAATAGGGAGAGTACTCTGATATGTGTAGAAAGGGCTTTCAGAGGTGTCTTGGTAGGTCCCTCTTAGAGTGTGTAGAGGGACAAATAAAGTAGGAAGGCTTTATGACTAATTACAAAGGCTATCTCAGTTGTGTAGGGAGGGTTCTCTCAAGGCAACAGTGAGACATATCTAATATGATTACAGAGAACACACTGAGGTGTGATGGGAATGTTTGTTGAGAATAGTGGATGGAATAGGAGGCATGTTAGGAGGGCATTTAAAGGACTATCTGAGGTTTGTACTTATGGTGACTGGATGTAAATTGGGAGGGTATTTTACTGGTTAGTGAGAGTTATCTAGTAGATATATAGGTAGAGTTTTTTGAGGTTTTTTAAAAGGTGTCATAAGGTTTGTGTAGAAGTCTCTCTGAGATTTGTAGGGAGGACTCTTGATTGGGGTGTATAGGGATGGTGCTCTTAGGTGAGTATTAAGAACTCCCAAGTTGTGTAGGAATGTCCCCCCTAATGTGAATAAGAAGAGATCTTTGAAATGAATTGGGTGGATTAACTGAATTTTGAAATGAGAGTTCTATTAAGTGGGTTACAGGCCCACTGAATTTTGAAAGTAGGGCTCTATAAGGTATGTAGAAAACTGGTGTGTGGTGTTTAGTGACAGTTCTCTAGATGTGTATGAATTGCTCAATGAGATGTGTGGGAAGTATTTCTGAAATGTGTATGGAAGGCCCTCTGAGGTATAAGGACTCCTGTTGTGAGCAGGAAGGGCTTTCTCAGTTTTATAGGGAGGTGTCTGTATCATGTGTAAGTAGGATACTCTGAAGTATGGACAGAGGTCCACCTGAAGTTTGTAGTTCAGTTGTTCTGATATGTGTTCAGAGGTTTCAGGTATGCAGCAGAAATCTCCGTGGATGTAAATGTTTTTTTCTGTGTAGAAGTGCTATCTGGTTTGTGTACAAGGGCCTCTTGTAGTTAATAGTGAGATCCATTTGATATGAATAGGGAGAATACACTAAGGTGTGATAGGAGTGTTCTTTGAGGATACTACAGGGGATATCAATGCTGTGCAGGAAGGCCAATCCAAGGAGTATCACAAGTGTTTAAGTTGTGTTGGTATGGCACTCGGAAGTAATTTGGGAGGACTTTTTGGTGTGTAGTGAGGTCTATCTGAGATGTGTAAGTAGTGTTTGCTAAGGTGTTTAGCAAAGGCATTCTGAAGTTTGAATTAACATTTCTCTGGAATCTCTAAGGAGTACTCTTTGGGGTGTATGAAGAGGGCTTTCTTTATTGTTTAGGTGTAGCTCAAAAACATGTTAATGAAGCATCCCTAAGGTGTGTATGTATGGCACTTTTAAGTGTGTATGGAGGACTCTTGATTTAAATAGGGAGGGCTTACTTATATGTGTAGGGAGGTATGTTTTAAGTGTGGAGGAAAGGTTCTCTTGGTTTTCTTCATTGCATAGGAGGTCTTCTGAGGTATGTAGGGTGACCCATTGATGATTGTAGGAGGACCCCTTGATGTGTGTGGGAGGGGCCCCTGAAGTGCATTGAAAGGGTTCACAGATGTGCATATGGATGGTGCTCTTTGCTGGGTAGAAAAACCTCAGTAAGTTGTTTAGAGACAGACTTTTGGGATGAGTATTGAGAGCACTGTGAGATCAGTAGAGAGGACAAACTGATATAAAAAAGAAAGAACTAAAATTTTTGTGTTAGACTTAGGGTGTGGCTTACAGTTTTGGGTTAGGATCCATATCTTGATCAGTGTCAGGGTCAGGGATAACCCTCTGTGGTATGTAGGGAGGGTTTGTGTTTATGGTTATGGTTAGGATTAGGGTTATGTTAAGGGTCATGGTCAGTATTTTCAGTGAATAAAGAATGACTCAGTGATGAGTTGAAAGGACTCTTTGAGGTGTGTATTGAAAGATTTCTAAGGTAAGTATAGAGATTCACTGTTGTGTTTAAAGAAGGCTTGCCAAGAAAAAATAGTTAGGAGGGAGTGCTGGAAAGGAGTATATTTTGTACTCAGTGTGGTATAGAGACAAGCCTCACTGAGTTGTGTAGGGATAGTTTTCTGAAGTTTTTAGGGACTGATCTTGATATGGGTAGTGAGGGTTCCCTTTGATGTGTATGAGGGTAAACTCAGGTGTGTAGGGAGTGCCCTCTGAGGTTGGTAGCATGTGACCTCTGAGCTGTGTAAAGAGGGATCTGTGAATTGTGTAGGTGGGTTCCATGTTTTGTGTCATAGGACAATTTAATGTGTGTGGATGTGCAACTGATATGAGTTGGGAGGGCACACAGTAGTGCAGAGGAAAGGTGCTTTGTGATGTGTAGGAATGGTTTAGTGAGTTGTGTTTGTAGGGCCTTTTGAGGGAGGAAATGAGATCTCTGAGAGATGAGTAGGGAGGGCAAATTGAAGCAAAACTGAGAAAACTGTGAGATTAGGGTGTGGGTTGTGGTTAGGTTTAAGGTTTAGGGTCAAGGTCATGATCATGGTCAGTATCATGGTTAGGAAGTGCCCTCTATTTTATGTAGGGAGGGCTTGGTTTTTGAGTTAGGGTTAGGTTTAAGGTTAGGTTCAGGATCAGGATCAGTGTTTGTGGAGTACATAGAAGGCCTATGTAGTGACTCATAATTGTTCTCTGAGGTATGCATTGAGGTGTTCACTTCTCAGGTGCATAGATAGGCTATTTGAGGTATTTAGAGAGGACTTTCAAAGAAGTATAGTTATCAGAAGGGGCTTTAAAACAAGTATAGTTTGTATTCAGTGAGGTATGTAAGGATGTCTCTGAGGTGTGTAGAGATTGTTTTGAGGTGATTTGAGTCTGCTTTTATTTATGAGCATGGAGGATACTCTAAGGTGTGTAGGGAGGGCTCTCTGAAATTAGTAGTGCATGGTTTTTGAGCTTTGTAGAGTACACTATGTGGGTATGTAGGAGAACTCTATGACATGTCAGAGGGCTCTTAGACATATGTGGGTTGTACAATTGTTAGGGGTTGAGAGAGCTCACTCACAGGTCTATACAGAGTGTTTACTGAAATGAGTAGAAAGAACTCTAGTGAGTAGTGCTCAGAGAACCATTTGAGGTGAGCAGAGAGAGCTCTCTAAGATGAGTATTTAGGACAAATTCATATAGATAGGGAGGCATTATGAGGTGTTGAGTGGAGTATCTCATTTCTGTGTAGGATTCACTAACATGAATAGGGAGGGTTCTCTGAGCTTTGTTGTGCAGGTTCCCTGAGGTGTTTGGTGAGGACTCATTGCAATGCATAGGGATGGCACTGTGATATGTGAAGGGAAGTATCTCATGGGTGTGTAGTGTGGTACATATTATGTGTGCAGATAATGAGGGGTGTAAGAGGGCTTTACAGCTAAGGAGAAATGCTGTCTAGTGTAGGGAAGACCCACCGAAGTGAATAGTGTGATATCTTTGATTCAAGTATAGAGAACATACTAAAGTTTGATGGGAGGATCCTTTGAAGATAGTATAGGGAATCTCTGAAGTGTTTTGGGAAGGCACTTAAGGGAGTATCAAGAGTCTACACTGATGAGAATAGTAGATATTAATGAATATACCCAGAATTAGATATCAAAAAATATACCCCAGTGGGTTGATATCAAAGAATTTGCATTGACAAATCGTTACTGACAAATCAGTATTGATGAATCTACCCCTATAAGTTGATATCTAAAAATCTCCACCACAGTCAATATCAGCAAATCTACCCAGACACATCAATGTCAACCAATGTACATGGACTAATCAATATTGATGAATCTGAATCATCAATTTATTTCAACAAATCAATATTGATGGATCTACACAGTTTAGTTGATATCAGAGAAACTACCATGATTGGTTGAATGACAAATGTATCCCAATGGGTTGATATCAACAAAACTATACAGAATTGTGGATATCAGGAGTTTATCATGATGAGTCAATATTGGTGAATATACCATGTTGAGTCAATATTGACAAACCTACATTGATGAACCGATATCCACTCATCAATATCAATAAATCTTCCAAGAGTTGATATCAACAAATGAATCCCAGAGTCAATATTAATGAATCTACATCAATGTGTCAATATCAACAATAATAATCATTGAGTCTATACTGATGAATCTACCTCAATGGGTTGATATCAACAAATCTACACCAGTGAGTAGATATTAATGATTCTAATCTGATGAGTCATAATTCATGAATCTACACTGATGGTCCAATTGCAGCAAATCTACACACATGAGTAAATATTGACAAACCTTCCACATTAAGTGAGTATTGACATATCTATGTTGAAGAGTTGATATCAGCAAATTAATATTGAACAATATACCCCAACAAGTCAATGTCAACAAATCTACACCAATAAGTCAATATTGATGAATGCCTATGGGTCAATATCAACAAATATATGCTGAAGGGTTCACATCGATGTTTCCTTACCAATGTGTCAATGTTGATGAATCAAAACCTTCAAGCCAATATTGATAAATCTGCACTGACAGGTAGATATTGATGAATCTGCAGCTTTAAGGTGACATTGATGAATTTACACCTTTGAGTCAATATCAATGAATCTAGACCAATGTGTCAATATTAAAGAATCTATACTGATATGTTGATATTGTCAAACCTACCCAATTGAAACAATTTTGATGAATCAACCCCAATTTGTAGATATGGAAGAATCTAAACCAATGATTCCATATTGATGAACCTACACCAATAAGTCAATATCAAAAAATCTACCCTTAATTTAATAGCAATGAATCTGTCCAGAAGAGTTAATATTGATGAATATACCCTGATGGTTCAATATAAATGAAGCTACATCTATGAATCAATACTGACAAATCAACATCTGGTGAATCAACACAGATAGTTCAATATCAACAAATCTACACTGATGAGTCAACAAAGATGAATCAACAAATGCAGGTCAATGTCAATGAATCTACCCCATCAAGTTGATATTGATGAATCTAACCCAATGGATTCATATGGATGGATCTACATTGAAGAATCAATATCAATGAATCTGCTTCAATTATTTGATATAGAAGAGTCTACACCAATGAATCAATATCAATGAATCAACACCTATGATTGACATCAGTGAATATATCCCATCAAGTTGATATTGACTGTTCTAACACGATGGTTTCATGTGGCAGAATGTACACAGAGAAGTAAATAATAATAAATATGCACCAAAGAGTCAATATTGGCAAATA
The DNA here is from genome assembly GCF_902686455.1 of Sciurus vulgaris. Lineage (NCBI taxonomy): Eukaryota > Metazoa > Chordata > Mammalia > Rodentia > Sciuridae > Sciurus > Sciurus vulgaris. Next base: position 16,975 of record NW_027632603.1, read on the forward strand.
TACTTCAAAGAGTCAATAAAGATGAATCAAACTTGATGGATTGATATTGATGATTGAACACCAATGGGTCAGTATTGATGATCTACACTGACAAATTGATATCCACAAATCTACCCAACAAGTTGGCATCAATGAATCTATATCACATCATTGATAATGACAAATTGATAATGAAAAATCTATCACAAGTCAACATTTGTGAATCTATATGCTTGTATCAATATTGACAAACTACCACAATGCATTGATATGAACAAATCCATCTCAATGTGTCAATAGTGACCAAACTACATGGATGGGTCGATGTTGACAAATGTACCTTGACAGGTCAATATTGATGAATCTACTCCATATGTTTAATTTCAAAATATCAACACAAATAGTTTGACATCTATAAATCTACACTGAAGAACTGATATCAAAAAATCTACCCTGTTGAGTTTATATCTATGCATCTACACTGATAAGTCAATAATGATGAATCTACATCAATGAATTAATATCAATGAATCTACCCAACAATTTGATATTGATGAATCTACACTGATGTGTTGATATGGACAAATCTACTCCTACAGCTTGATATTGATAAATCTACCCTTATGGGTCCATATCAATAAATCTATGCCATCAAGTCAATATTGATGAATCAACCCAAAGGGTCAAAATTGATGAGTCTATCCCAATGAACTTATTTTGACAAATCTAACCAATCAAACCAATTGAATCAATATTGATAAATCTGACCCATTGAGTTGATATCAATAAATCTATCCCCATTGGTTGATATAGATGAATCTACCCAAATGAGTACATTTCTGTTAAAAGTAGTGATAGGATGGGAGAGCAGTGGCTGAGATTGGGGGTCTCTGATGACCTCATGACTGTGGCATGTCTGGTGCCTGGGAATTTTCATGTGCCAGGGCACAGGATGTTTAGCTGCTGTGGTAAAACACTGCATGATGAGGCTCTGTGCAAGAGTTCTTTCAGCTCTAACCTTGATCTCAGTCACAAATCTTCTGGGAATAGAGAAACTCTTGTGCTAGAAAATTACAATCTTTCACCGGTTCCATTACTCCTGCTATTACACCAATGGGTTGATTTGGAGGAATGTATTCTGATGACTAAATATCAGTGAATCTTTCCCAGTGATAGATATTATCAAATCTACACCAATGGTTGATATTGATGAATACACCCAGAAGAGTTGATATTGACAAATTTACATTTTCAGGTCAATATCAAGGAATCTAAATTAACAAATCAATATTAACATATGAACATTGACGAATCTACCCTAACTGGTTAATATTGATGAATCTACCCCTAGGGTTGATATCAATTAATCTATGCCAACAATTAGATATTAATGAATCTACACTTATGGGTTGATATTGATCAATATACCCCTATGGATTGATATTGATGAATCTAAAATGATGAGCAGATATCTATGAATCAACACCAATAAGTAGTTATCACCAAATCTACCCCATTGAGTCGATATTGACAAACACACAGTGACATGACAGTGTCAATATGAATCTACCCCTATGGTTGATATCAACAAATTTACCCTGACAAGTTGATATTGATAAATCTACCCTATTGAGTTAATATTGATGAACATACCCCATGAATCTATGTTGACTGATCTACACTGAAGAGTCAACATTGATGAATACATGCCTTCAAGTCAATATCAATTAATCTGTACTGATGGGTTGATATCAATGAATCTACAATTGATTTGACATCTATAAAACTATCCTGGGGTATAGCTATTGATAAATTTACACTGATGAGTCAATATCAACAAATCTGTCTGAGAAATCGATATTAATGAGTCAACAACATCAATTTGATATCAACACATCTATACCATCAAGTCAATAATGACTAATTTATGCCAGAAGGTCAATACTGACAAATCTACATTGATAGTTTGATATCAGGGAATCTTTATCAATGAATCAGTGTTGATGCATCAATATCAATGAGTCATTGTCTATAAATCTACACCAGTCTATATTGACATATCAATATCAACATACCTACACTGATGACTTCACATCAACAAGTCTACCCAGTCCAGTCAATATCAATCAATCTGCCCTGATGGATCAATGTTGAGGAATCTATCTCAAAGTGTCAATATTAACAAATCTACCCTGAGGAATCAGTATAGATGAATCTACACTGATGAATAAATATTGGCAAATCAAACCTTTGATTCGAATTTGACGAGTCTACAGTGTTGTATCAAAACTGATGAATCTACACCAATAAATCTTCATATGTGATTCAATATTGATGACTCTACCCCATAAATTCTATATCAATGAACCTATATCATCGAATCAATATACTCATCAATATCAAAGAATCTATCCTGAAGTGTCACTATTGATCAATCTATGCTGATGAGCCAATTTTAATGAATCTACACAGATGGGATGATATTGATAAATCTATTGAGCAGAATCAATATTGAACAATCTATCTCAAAGAGTTGATATGGACTAATCTACTGTGACAAGTCTATTTTGATGCATCTACACCAAAGGGTTAGCAATAAGTCTAAATTCAATGGTTGATATAGACAAATTTACCCCAATGAGTACCCTTTGACAAATTGAACCAGTTAAGTTAATACTGATGAATCTAATCAGAGAGTTGATTTTAATGAATCTAACCAGTAGAGTTGATATTGAGGAATGAAGCCTGATGGGTCAATATGGGCAAATCTATACTGATGACTCAATATTGACAAATCTACAACAAATTGTTGATATTGATTAATCTATTTCAACAGGTTGATATTAATGAATATGCACAGAAGACTTGATATTGAAGGATCTACCCTGATGGGTCAATATCAATGAATCAACATTGACAAATTAATATCAACATATCAATATCAATGAAAGTAACCAGTTGAGTCAATCTCTATGAATCTCTACCAATGAGTCAAAATTGATGAATTCACTCACTTGAGTCGATATCATCAAATCTCACATGACAGGTCAATATTGACCAATCTTCCCCAATTGGTCAATATCACTGAATCTACACTGAAGAGTAGATACTGACAAATCTACCCTGAGAGGTCAATACCAATGAATCTACATCCACTAGTAGATATTTATGATTTACACTGATGGGTTGATATTAACAAATGTACCCCTTATGGTTGTTATCTACAAATCTATGCCAATGAGTACATGTCAGTGAATCTACTCCAATGAGTAGATAATGTTAAATCTTCTCAGTCAAGTCAATATTGTTGAATCAAGACTCACAGGTAATATTGATGAATCTAGCACATTGAGGCTTTATTTACCATTCTAAACCGGAGTTGATTCCAATGAATCTACACATTCCTGTTGCTGTTAATGAATCTACACTAACGTGACAACATTGACAAATCTACACCAATGAATAGATATCAATGAATCTACCACAATGTGTCAATATAGCCAAATCTAGACTGATGAGTTGATTTCAGTGAATCTAACCAGTTTAGTTGGTGTCAATGAGTCAAAACATTTGAGTTGATATTGAGGAATCTATTTGGTTTGGTCAATATAAAAAAATCTACATCAATGAATCAATATTGATGAATATACACCAAAGAGTTGATATTGATGAATCTACCCCAATGGTAGTCCATAACAAATTTACCCCATGGGTGGATATGAATGAATCTAGATTAACCAATCAAAATTGATACATCAATATTAACAAATATACCCTGACAAGACAATATTTAAAGTACATTTATATATATTTTTAAAGACAGAATTTTAATTCATTGTACACAAATGGGGTACAACTATTCTTTCTATAATTGTACACAATGTAGACTCACACCAATTGTGTAATCATACATGAACATAGGGTAATAATGTCTGTCTCATTCCACTATCTCTCTTTCCCCACCAACTTCCACCCTATTTTCTTCTACACAATTCTAAGTGCCTCCATTCTTCACTTATCCCCATGACCCCCCCATTTTAAGTCTTATCATCCACTTATCAGATAAGACAATCAGCCATAAGTTTTGGGAGATTTACATATTTCTGTTAGCATTGTATCCTCCAACTCCATCCATTTACCAGTAATGCCTTAATTTTATTCCTCTATATGACTGAGTAGTATTCCATTGTGTATATATAAAACAGTTTCTTTATTCATTCATCACTTGAAGAGAATCTACATTGGTTACACAATCTAGCTATCATTAACTGAGCAGCTATAAACATTGATGTGACTGTCAGTGTAGTATGCTGATTTTAAGTTCTTTGGGTATAAACTGAGGAGTGAGAGCTGTCAAATGGTGGGTCCATTTCAAGTTTTCTGAGGAATCTCCATACTGCTTTCTAGAGTGGCTGCACCAATTTTCAATCCCAACAACAATGTATGAGTGAACCTTTTTCCCAACATCCACTCCAACATTTATTATTGCTTGTGGTCCTGATAATTACCATTAAAATTGGAGCTAAATGAAATATTAAGGTAGCTTTTAATTGCATTTCTCTAATTACTAGAGATGAAGTGTACTTTATCATATATTTGTGCATCACCTCTATATCTTCTGTGAAGTGTCTGCCTAGTTCATTAGGCCATTGACTCATTGAGTTGTTTGTATTTTAGTGTAAAGTTTTGCAAGGTTTTAATAAATTTTTTATATTACTGCTCTGTATGAAGTGCATGTAGAAGAGATTTTCTCCCATTCTGTAGGCTCTTTTTTTCACATTTTGGATTGTTTTCTTTCTTGGGAAAAAGCTTTTTAGTTTGAATCCATCAAATTTTATTTATTTTTTTTTTTTTTTGCGGTACTGGGGATCGAACTCTGGGCCTTGTGCTTGTGAGGCAAGCACTCTACAAGCTGAGCTATCTCCCCAGCCCTGAATCCATCCAATTTTATGATTCTTGCTTTTATTTCTTTTGCTCTGGGAGTATTTTTTTTTAAAAGTCTGTTCCTAAACCATCATGATGATTTAGGTGAATTGTCTCTGGTCTAATTCCTAGGTCCTTGATCCATTTTAAGTTGAGTTTTGTGCAGGGTGAGAGATAGAGGTGTAATTTCATTTTCATGCATATGGATTTCCAGTTTTTCCAACACCATTTGTTGAAAAGGCTATCATTTTTTCTTTGCAAGTTTTTGGCACCTTTATCTAGTATGAGGTAACTGTACTTATGTGGGTTTGTCTCTGTGTCTTCTATTCTCTACCTTTGGTCTACCTGTCTATTTTGGTACTGATAACATGTCATTTTTGTTACTATTTCTCTACAGTACAGTTTAAGTTCTGGTATATTGTAATACCTCCTGCATCACTCTTCCTACCCAGGATTATGTTGGCTATTCTCGGTCTTTTATGCTTCCAAATGAATTTGACAATAAAATTCTCTATTTCTATGATAAATGTCATTGAGATTCTAATTGGAATTGTGTGAAATAGACATAGTGCCTTTGGAAGAATGTCCAGTTTGACAATACCTATTCTGCCTACTAAAGAATATGGGAGATCTTTCTAAGGCTTTTTACAATTTCTTTCTTTAGGGTTCTGTAGTTTTTATTGTAGAGATCTTTCACCTCTTTGCTAGTTTGATTACCAAGTGTTTTTTTTTTTTTTTTTTGAGGCTGTTGTGAATGGAGTAATTTTCCTAATTTCACTTTCAGAAGATTCATCACTTATGAATAGAAATGCATTAGATTATGTGCGGTGAGTTTATATCCTACTGCTTTGCTGAATTCATTTATGAGTTCAGAAATTCTAGTTGTAGAAGTCTTCTGGTGGAGTTTTATGGATCCTCTAAATGTAGCATAATGTAGTCAGCAAATAGTGATAGCTTGAGTTCTTGTTTTCCTATTTGATCCTTTTAATTTCTTTGGTCTGCATAATTGCTCTGGCTAGTGTTTCAAGGATGATGTTGAATAGATGTGCTTTTAGTTTTTCCTCCATTAAGAGTAATGTTGTGTGTGGGATTAGCATAGATAAACTTAACAATGTTGAGTAATGTTCCTACTATTTTATTTTTTATAGTTTATATCGAAGAATCTACCCTGATGTGTCAATATTGACCAATCTGCTTGACAGGTTGATAATGATGAGTCTACCATGATGGGTGGACATTGAGAAACCTACACTGGCAAATGCATATCAATGAATCTACACTAACATCAATATCAATGGATCTACACTGAAGGGTCAATATAGATGAGCCTACCCCAAAAGGTGGTTTTTAATAAATATTTCTGATGGGCCTATATCTGTGAATGGGTCAATATTGATTGATGTATCCCTATGGATCAATATCTATGAATCTACTGCTTAAGGTCAATATTGAAGAATCTACCCAATGTATCAATATCAATGAAACTACCCTGATAGATTAATATTGATGTATCTACCCTGAAAGATCAGTATGAAAGAATCTAGTCTAATAGGTCAAAATCCATCAAGCTACACCAGTGAGTCAATGTTGACAAATCTACACTTTCAAGATGATATGAGTGAATTTACATCAACTGGTAGATATCAATAAATCTACATCATCAGGTCAATATCAACAAATCTACCTTTGGGTCGATGTTCACAAATCTACACCAAGAGTTCAATATTGATGAATCTACACTGTTGAGTCAATATTTATGAATCTACCTTTATGGGTTGATATTAACAAATCTACAACAATGAGCCAATATTAATGAATCTTCCATGACAAATCAATATTGACATACCAATATCAATGAATCTACCCTGGTGAGTCTATTTCAAAAATCTAACCATATGAGTCAATATTGATGATACTACACTGACAGGTTGCTATCAATGAATTTACACTTTCAAGGTGATATCTATGACTCTACCCAATGGGTCAATGTGTATGAACCTACTGCATCAAGTCAATATGGACAAATCTAACCCTTTAAGTCAATATTAAAAAATTTGAAGTTCAATATCAATATCAACAAATCCACATTGACAAATCAGTGTTGACAAATTAATATCAATGAATCAACCCTGTTTAGTCATTATCTATAAATCGACACTGATGAGTTGATATTGATAAGTATGCCTAGTTGAGTTGATATTGTTGAATGTACCATGACACCTCAGTAGCAACACATCTATCCCATCAAGTTGATATGGACATATCTACCCTCTGCAGTAAATATTAACAAATCTACCCTGAAGAACCAATATCAATGAATCTACACGTACAGGTCAATATCAATGAATCTATTCTGAAGGGTGAATATAAATGAATCTACACTGATGGGTTGATATTGGTGAATTCCCCAATCAAATAAAAATGGATGAATCTACCCCTTAGAGTTGATATGGAAAATCTACCCCTTTTAGTCAATATTGAGCAATCTACCCTGAAGAGACAATATTGATGAATCTACCTAATAGATAGATATGAATGAATATACCTGATATGTGGATATCAATGAATCTACCCTGCTGGGTAGATACTGATGAATCTACCTCTATGTGTTGATATATATGAATCTAACCTGATGCACTGATATTGGCAAAGGTACCCCAACTGGTCACTGTTGATGAATCTACATTGACCAATCAATATTAATGAATCTACAAGTTGATATTGACACATCTACTCCAATGAGTTGATAATGATGAATTGACACCAAAGAGTTTATATCAATGGATATACACTGTCCAGTTGATATTGATGAATCTACACCAAGGGAAAATATCAATAAAACTACACCAACAAGTTGATATCAATTAATCTACCCCAAATGGTCAATACTGATGAATCTATACTAACAAATCAATATGGGTGAATCTATACCAATGAGTTGATATTGACAAATACAAATTGATAAATTAATATTGACAAATTGATATCAGCAAATCTACAGTGATGTGATGAAATCAACATATTTGCACTGTGGATCTACACAGATATTTTGACATGATGAATCTACATAGTTGAGTCAATATCAACGAATCTACAATGATGTCACAAAACTGATATATCTTCACAATTTGATATTCATGAAACTACACTGGGTCAATACCAAAAAATCTTCCATGTTTATTCAAATTTGATGAATCTACAGTGATGAGTAAAAACTGATAATCTACACTGAAACGACTACACCAATATTCAATATAAAAAAATGTACACCAATGAACCAATTAAACAAATCTATCTAATCAAGGTGTTATCAGTGATATTACCCTGATGAGTCAATATTGACAAACCTACTCTAAAAAATTAATATGCATGAACCTATCCCAAAGCCAATATCAATAAATCTATACCAATGACAATATTGACGAATCTACCCCATCAAGTCAATATCAAATAATCTACCCTGACCATTTGTTATTGAGGAATCTGCTCCAACCAGTTATTCCTCACAATTAGCTCCTATATCTTGCAGAATGTTTGAGATGATAGGAGGGTCTATTGCTCTAATAAGGACTCTTGTTGGATCTGTAGTGCAGCTTCAGGATTGAGGGTGATCATGAGGAAGATCAAGCCCTGACAAAAAATCTTGGAACTTTCTGTTCCCCACCTAAGTTGAGGAAAGAAGCTGGAGATTGAATTAATACCCATCAGGCCTAAATGACTAAGTCTTCACAAATGTCTGTGTAAGAAGTGGTCAAGGAGTTTTTGAATTGCTGTACACAAGCAAGCATAAGGAGAGTGTTGCACCCCAGCTCCATGTGGGCAGGGTCTGTTGCACTGGGGACCCTCCTGGGCCTCATCCTGTGCAACTTTTCATCTGACCATAATTTTGTCTTTTCTAGAATGTCATCAAAGGTAGACCATACAGCATGTTGTCTCTTCAGTTGGTTTTATTGAATGTAGGAGCACAATAGATAGGATGCATCTGTGTTTCTGTGTAACTTTGTGGTTTTTTTTCTTTCTATTGTGGATTGGTTGTGCATTCAGCTACAGAAAGTTATTTGGATATCTTATCTGATCAGCATCATAGATCTGATGTGCATAATTGCATGGTAGTTTTGGTTAGGCATGCTTTTTCAGAGCACGTTTCCAAATGTAGATTAATTATGGGCACAGAGTTGGGTCATAGATTAAACTTGTTTTGCCTTAGAAGGCACTGGCACACTATCTTAAAAAGTGGCTGTACCATGTGTCTTTCCAGCAATGCCTGAAAATGCTGGTGTTCCATATCCTACTTCTTCAGTGTAATGACTTCTTAGAGTTTACCAGTACTAATTGCAGTGCCAAGATACCTCACTATTGTTTTAATTTATGATTTTCTAACATGATAAGATAGTGAGCATCATCAACTATAACTATTTTCTGACTTTGTACTTTCTTGTTCAGGCGTTTGTTCAGATATCTACCTTGGGGCATTGGAGACTGAACCCAGGGATGAGCAATAACTGAGTCACATCCCTGTTTTGATATTTTTTTTATTTCAGACAGTGTCTCCTTAAAGTTGATCTCAAATTTGTAATCCTTCTGCCTCGGACTTTTGTGCAATTGGGATCATAGATATGCAACACCTCAGTTGTGAAATAATGTTAATTTTATAAGTCCATGTTATTGGTATATTTCTTCTGTCCATTAGCTTTAGGTAGCATGTTAAATATAATGACCAAGGGACATATACATCACTCTGTCTTAGAGAGATGATCCATTAAGTGTGAGGGCATGTGTTTGATCCCCAGTACACGAACATACACACACATACACACACACACACACACACACACACACACACACACACACATATTCACACCCAACACTGAGTCAATGATCACATACATTTTCATGTTTTTTTTTTTCTGAAATATATTATTTTCCTTAAATATTAGTTTTGGAGAATAAGGGGTTATTTTTGGTATGAGTTTTATTTTGTGTCTACATTCATTTCACTCCATATAGTTTGGAAACACTTGATGCACTTATCCCATTTTTAAAATATTGTGAAAATGGATTTCAATGTACATAAATGCTAGTTGTGCAGCATTTCATTACCAGAAAAGCATGTTGTGTAATTACCAAAGATAAAATACTAGGCTTACAACTGTGGGTGAGGATGTTATGTCAAAATGCTTTTTCTCCTCTCACTATTGGCAAGCAAATGACAAGTCTTCACAGTGTTGTATATGATGTATCCCTATACATGTATGCTGCTATAGATGGTTCACTTTGCTTTTATGAGAGCCACATTGTTCTGTTATCTACAGAAGCATCATCTCTTTATTGAAGATACTGTGCACCAGAGAGGGGATCTGGTTTCCATGCTTCATGAAGTACTTCACAGAGGAAATGAAGGTCAACTTGTACCTGAATTGAGTATGTGGTCAGCACCTGTGTCCCAAGCACATGGCCAGAATGGAGCTCTGTTACCAGTACCACAGCATAGACTGGACCCTCATGACTTCAGTTCTGAGTTATCATTAGGGTCCTGGGATGCAGTGGGGTCACAGCTGTCTCTGTGGAGGGCCCATGAAGAAGAAGACACATCTGCAGGTGTTAGAGAATTTCCTCCTGTCCAGAACTGCTACTAGTGAGCCTCAACTTGGAGCAGTCAGAGAGGTAAGAAACAGAACACTGCCGGGAAGCCAGGGTGCACATTCCCAGAAGACTCCACATGAAACAAAAGAACCTAAACATGCCCAGTAACAGAAATAGTACAGGAGGTAGCCAATCAAACCATGAAAAAATTATGGTCTATGTCCTGCTTCTCTGGGAGGATTCCAACACCAAGAAAGCAATTAATTGCATGGAACCATTCCTCAGTCATACACAGGATTTCATGCCACTTGAGGTTTGGCCCTTCAAATCTGAACTGCAGTCTTGCACCTGAGAGCAACCAAGTAGCACCAAAGTCCCAGCATTTTTGTCAGGATCACCATACGCTGAGTGCACAGGCACAGATGCAAGAACCTGAGGGGAGACAGATATAGCCTGTACTGACTTGTCGCACCTTGGTAACCTGAAGCCAGAAGGTAATGTCTGTGGACATTGTTTCTATGGTTTCTCAATCTTGGGCTTTCATTGACTGTTCTGGATTCCATACTGTGTATTTAAATATTGCCTTTTCTTAATTTGGTTTGCAGCAGGGAAACTGTGGTCATGGATATATCATTAAAAATGTATTATTTTGTCTAGGTGGGTCTAGCTGTGAGGAAATCATTGTTTTTTATAATATTTGTTCTTGTGTTTTTCTATTGAGAATTTGGCACATTATACCTTTGTCTTGGATGCTATAGTCACACAGGGAATAGTAAAACATTTGTAGCTTGGTGCCTTACTGCTTAGAACTGGTGATGCTGTCCTTTAGAGTGTAAAATCCTGCAATGGGCTTATTTGGTACAGATCCATATTGAGGATATTGTTAGAAATATATATTGGAGGCAGGAGACTAGCATTCAGGTAGTCTTTATTGATATACTAGTTCATGAGCCTTATCTGTTAAGACAGTGAATCTGTCACCTTCTGAATTAAACCAACTGGAAACAGGACCCATCACCCCCTTTCTGTGAGTTCTTATTTTCTCTTGATTTGGATAGTTAAGATCCCAGCATGGGAATTTTGGGGCACTTTTTCAGGAGTGCCCAAAAAAGAGAAACTATCACCAGCTGCACTTGTTAACTGTTGTGTATAGTAACATGTAAACTTATTTAACTTTTGCCTAATACCATAAGATGAATGACTTTAGGAGTAGGAGATAAAAAGAGAGAAATTTTCATGTCTTTGACTTCTATCAATTTAAAAACCAGTGAAAAATTCATTGGAGCTTGAGGGTGTATGAAGTCCAGCATCATTCAGAGTTACAATTGTTTATTTTTGTGATCCTCCCTCAATTTTTGTCATTCCCCAGTAAATTTCAAGTAACATCAAAGCAGTTAACAATGCCCCATCTTGGGAGCCATCCATAGGTGTGATTGTGTATATGGGTGTGGATTTTTAAGTCTTTATCTGGCTTCCCACCTTTGGTGAGAAGGTAATGAACAGCAAATTAGCTATGTGTGCACAAGGAAGATTGTTCTGAATATCCTGGCATGGGTAGTTAATTTCTGAAGTTCCATAGGTGTAGGGAAAGATATCACCTCCTTGTGTTCCATTCAACAGTGAAAACAAGCAGCTCAGTGAAGAAGCATTTTGTTACTGATTGTCCCTTGCATGGAGTGGTCTCCTATTCCATTTCCAGTCTTCAAAACTGAATTGTGTGTCCTTCTCTCTGTTATAGTAGCCTTAGCTATTGAATCAATATTGCCTTCTGAGATGTGCCTTGTTTCAAAATTTTAGTTGAAATCATAGGAGGAAACTACCTATTTCCAATAGCAAATAAAGAAAAAGGAAGTGGCTTGCAGGGGCAGGGTGTGATGGCACATTCCTGGAATCCAAGAAGCTTGGGAGGCTGAGGTAGGAGGATCCCAATTTCAAAGCCAGGTTTAGAAACAGTGAGGTGCTAAGCAGTTCAGTTAGAATCTGTTTCTCAATAAAATACAAATAGGGCTCAGGATATGGCTCAGTGGTGCATTGCCCCTGAGTTCAATTCCCAGCATACACTCCAATAAAGAAGTGGCTTGGTGCCACCTGAGAGAAGAAACGTAATCTTTCCCTAAAGACATGGAGAAAATGAAGTCCTCTCCCATGGTCCTGATCAAGTATTGAACAAACTCTTTGGCCATTTTACACCATCCTTTTTCTTGATATAATTTGTGAATCAGTAAATATTATAACCCAAATATTTTCACCTATCTCAGGCACTTAGAACTGAATCACAGCAATTCCAGCTCCTTGTCACTTCAAGGTGGCCTCTGCATGCTGCCACACCAAGTTTTTCCACAAAGCTCTAGAATCCAAGCAATGCTTTCTGCACTGAGAATATGGAAGCAGACAAAAACAAGACATCCCATGACTCCACCTTAGAAGTGAAATCTGATGACCCCTGCTGATTTCTGTTTCTTTGAAACAAGATGCTGATGTAGATTCATTAAGAGGGGAGGGAGCTACAGTCTTTGGGCACCAGGATGCTCTGGTGTTTGGGGTCCCTTGTACTGTAACCACATTACACTATGGGAAGAGACATTGGGACATTTCTACATTGCACAAGAAGCCATTTGCAGGTCTATGGCAAGGGGAGGCACTCTTTAGATGCTCTAGTATAGATTCCATAATAGAACTACAGTCCACAGAACAGGTATCAGTTTTGGATTCTGTTGTATGGGTATTATATTACTATTAAGAGCTAAATGCAAATATTGTATTATCATGAGATATTTTATCATGGATATTATTTTTGTATAAAAGAATACAGGGTAGCTATTACATTTGATATGGATGCTAGAGCACTCATCTTCTAAAAATATCCTGGTTGTATGGAAGCTATTTTATTTATATTAAATGCAGTACTGTGGTTTATGTAATAGCATTAAAACCTGAAGGCAATTATATTAGTTGTACTTGGTATAGTATGTATAATGCATCAATGTTAAAGGACACAGGACAGATATTGTAATAGTTTGAAATGTTATACTATAGATATCATATTAGTATTAAGGGCCATACATAAATAATTATGTCACTTTTAGAATTTCAAGTATGCCTATCATGTTAAGATTAAAGTCAACATGGAAGTTAGTACATTAGTTTAATAGTATCTCATGAATATTCTGTTAGTTCAATGACCACAATGCAGATATATTATTAGCTTAAGGTTGTATAATATAAATATTATGCTAATATTAAGTTCTATAGGGAACCTGTTTACTAGTTTTAGATGTTATGTCAAGGATATTAATTGAACATTAGATGGCCACTACAGATATTATAATCATCTTTAAGGTCCCAGGGAATCTACTGTATTAGTTTAATGTGTAATAGTAAGAGTATTTCTTTAGCATTAAAGACCACATGGAAAATATTAGTTTTAGAGGGCACAACAAATTTATCATATTCATATTAAGGGTTCAAAGCCAGTGAGCTATTTTATTACATTTATATTTTATAGAATGGAAAGTATTTTAGTATGAACAGGCAGAGGCCAGTGATTACAGAAGATCTGATTCTATAGTTTGAATACATTGTCAGTATTAATGGACCAAGGGACAGTTTATTTTTTGTGTGTTGCTGAGTATTGAATCCAGTGCCTCAAATGTGTTAGGCAAGTGCACGAAAAATCCACAAACCCAGTTCAAAAGAATAGTTTTTATATTAGTTTCAGAGGCCATTTTTCATATTACATAAATTTGAAAGGACTCAGGGAAACTATTAATTTTGGATGCAAAAGGATTGATAATATTTTAGTATTAAAACCACAGGGCAACTACTATATTAGTTACAAATGCTATTGTATGACTATTATGTAAATACTAAAAGATATAGTTCTTACTAAGGATATTATGTGTTAGCAGTCACAGTAAGGGAATAGTGTCTTCAGTCACAGTGAGTGTATTATATGAGTGTCAGGTTCCACTTTGAGGATATCATGTGAGAGTTAGAAACCAAGTGAAAATATTTTGTTAGTGATAGAGGCCAAGTGTGAACATTCTGTGAGTGTCAGAGGCCAGAGTGAGGAGCATTATGTGAGATTCTTGGGTCAGAGTTATAATATTATGTGAGTGTAAGTGGTCAAATGAGGTAGGTTTTGGATTTGGTTTTGCTGAATATTTATGTGTGGAAAAGAATGATACTCATAATGATTTCAATCACACAAAATGGGATGTTGTGTATGCATACTCATGACCTAGAAGTCATGTTCAACTAAGCTGCTTGCAAATTAATAAATTTTCACTTTGCTAGCATTTTTAATTTTTCTGTAATTTACATATTAACTTTTTCAAAAAATAAATGCTAATTTAAAAAAGATGTCAAGTGAGAATAATATGTGAATTGAGGGTCCACAGAGCAAATATTTTGTGTTTCATGCTGCAGTGAGGATAGTATGTGAGTGTTAGAGGTCAAGGAAAAGGAGTGGTCAGAGACAAGGCCATAGTAAGCATCCAAGGAGCACAATTCTTCACTGTTTTTGAAATCACCCTTGAAGCATGGATTGGGAAGGGGAAGGCTGAATCCAGCTATGATTCTATTATAATATTCCAAGTGAAAGTCAGTGAGGTTGTAAGGCTGTTCACAGTGGGACAGGATCAGAGGAGATGGATCTGAGGGACTCAGGGAATGCCATCAACAAGACAAGGGGACTAATATGGGGTTGGGAGAAAGCAGAAGTTGTGTATGAAGAGGGTAAATGACAGAGTAAGCTCATAGGTAGAGTTAAGAGCTTATTTTGGGACCATGTTGAGTTTGAGGAGTCTATAGGACATTTGGGTGTAAGTATCCAACTGGAGCTGGAGAGAAGAAGAGTTTGGGTTAAAGAGAAGTTAGGAAGTCATCAACATGTGAGGGACAGTTAAAACCATGGAAGTGGATATAGTCACTCTAGGAGAGGGTCTGCAACCCAGGGAACTATGGGCTGGGTGGTCAGGGAAGTTGCAGGATGAGTTGTTGAAAGACAGGTAGTTTGGAATTCTATGGCTCTCTGTGTATGTTAGATGAGCTCAGGATACAAGTAAAGTGATGCTCAAAAAGGGAAGTAATAGAGTATCCAAAACCAGATTAAGAGGCAATATAGAACTAAGGCTAAGGATGGGTTATTTTTTCTCTCATTGAAACTGTGACTCTTGAATAAATATGCTGTTTTAACATAATGATTTGGTGGCAGTGTAGAATTGATGGGAAAGGGGAATGTGAGGCAGGTGGATTGGGTTAGGTAGCTGTGTATGATACCTTCTGTAAAGTGATAGGGGCTGACTACAGAAGGAATGGAAATGAGGGAATACACAGGAGCATAAATTCCAGGAAGGTTCAGAGGCCATGACATTGTGCATCATGGCATCTGGGATGTGGGGTGGTGGACAGAGCCATGAGCACAGTGATCCCACCTTGTTTTAACCTTGTTTGTGGCACCTGAAACATACTTGTACCCTCAGTGTTCATGGGGAGATAAATGATACAGTTGCCAAAAAATAAAGTTTTAAGAAACAGTGGATGTAGAAAGATGATGTTCAAGTTTGAACATGGGCATTGGAAGTGGAGAAGCCAGTGAAGAGTGAGGGGACAGTATGGGACACATTAAGAGTTGTGCATGGATTTAGTCCATCAAGTATTGAGTACTGATTACTATAGGAGAATAAAGATTACTATCTCAGATGTCTGTGTGCAAAGATTTTCTTCCACTTTGTAGGATTTCTCTTCACATTGTTGATTGCATCCTTTCCTGAGAAAAAGCTTTTAGTTTGAATCCATCCCAATTATTGATTCCTGCTTTTATTTCTTTTGCTTTGGGAGTCATGTTAAGGAAGTTTTGTCCTAAGAGGGCATGATGAACATTTGGACCTAGATTTAAATCTATTAGGTGCAGTGTGTCTGATCTGATTCCAAGGTCCTTGATTCATTTTGAGTTGAGTTTTGTGCAGGGTGAGAAATAGGGTTTTATTTTCATTCTGTTGCTTATGGATTTCTAGTATATATTTCTAAATGTTGCACCATTTGTTGAAGAGGCTATTTTTTCTTCGTTGCCTATTTTTGGCACCTTTGTCTAGTATGAAATAATCGTATTTATGTGGGTTTGTCCTTGTGTTCTTTATTCTGTACCATTGGTCTACCTTCCTATTTTGATGCCAATACCTATGCCATTTTTGTTACTATTGCTCTGTAGTATAGTTGAAAGTCTGGTGATACTCCCTGTCCTTGCTCTTCCTGCTCAGGATTGCTTTAGCTCTTCTGGGTATCTTATTTCTCCAAATGAATTTCATGATTGCTTTCTGTATTTCTATGAGGAATATCATCAGGCTTTTAATTTGAATTGCATTGAATTTGTATAACACATTTGGTAGTATGGCCATTTTGACAATATTAACTTTGCCTCTCCAAGACCATGGGAGATCTTTTCATCTTCTAAGGTTTTCTGATTTCTTTCTTTAGTGTTTTGTAATTCTCATTGTACAGGCCTCACCATCTTTTTGTTAAACCAATTTCCCAAGTATTTATTTTATTTTTTTTGAGGCTATTGTGAATGGGTATAGTTTTTCTAACTTCTCTTTCTGAAGATTCATCACTTATGTATAAATATGAATTAGATTTATGAGCATTGAACTTACATCCTGCTAATTTACTGAATTCACTTATGAGTTCTAAAAGTTTTCTGGTGTAATTTTCTGGTTCCTGTAAATATGTAATCATGTCATCAGCAAATAGAGATCATTTGAGTTCTTCTTTTCCTATTCATATCTCTTTAATTTCCATGGTCTGTCTTATTGCTCTGGCTAGAGTTTTGAGGACAATGTTGAATAGAAGTGGTGAAAGAGGACATCGCTGCCTTATCTGCCTTATTCCAGTTTTTAGGGGGAATTCTTTCAGATTTTCACCATTTAGAATGATATTGGCCATGGGCTTAGCATAGATGGCCTTTACAATGTTAAGGATTGTTCCCACTATCTGTATTTTTTCTAGCATTTTGAGTGTGGAGGGATGCTCTATTTTATCAAATGCTTTTTCTGCATCTATTGCAATAATCATGTGATTCTTGACTTTAAGTCTGTTGGTATGGTGAATTACATTTATTGATTTCCAGATGTTGAACCAGCCTTACATCCCTGGTATAATACCCACTTGATCGTGGTGCACTATCTATTTAATATATTTTTGTTTGCAATTTGCTCAGATTTTCTTGAGAATTTTTGCATCAATGTTCATTAAGAATATCAGTCTGCAATTTTCTTTCTTCGATGTCTCTGTCTGGTTTAGGTATCAGGGTAATATTGGCTTCATAGGATGAGTATGGGAGGGTTCCTTGCTCTTATATTTTATGAAATACTTTGAGAAGTATTAGAATGCACTATTCTTTAAAGGTTTTGTAGAACTTGACTGAGATCCCATATGGACCTGAACTTTTCTTTGTTGGATAGGCTTTTGATGACTTCTATTTCATTACTTGAAATTGATCTATTTGAATTTTGTATGTCCTCCTGGTTCAGTTTAGGTAATTCGCATGTCTCTAGAAACCTGTTGATGTCTTCAAGACTTTCTATTTTGTTGAAGTATAGATTTTCAATATAGCTTCTAATTATATTTTGTATTTCAGTAGTGTCTGTTGTGATATTTCCTTGTTCTTTCCGAATTTTAGTAATTTGAGTTCTCTCTCTCCTTCTCTTTGTTAGTGTGGCTAATTATTTATCAATTTTGTTTGTTTTTTCAAAGAACCAACTATTTATTTTGTCAATTTTTTCAATTGTTTATTTTGTTTCAGTTCCATTGATTTCAGATCTGATTTTAGTTATTTTCTCTCTTCTACTACTTTTGGTGTTGTTCTGTTCATTTTCTCAGGCTTTTATTTGTAATGTTAGGTCATTTATTTATTGATTTTTTTCTTCATTTATTGAATGCACTCCATGAAATAACTTTTCCTCTAAGTACTGCTATCATAGTGTTTCACAGATTTTGATATGATGTTTCCTTATTCTCAATTACCTCTAAGAATTTTTTTAATTTCTTTCCCAATATCTTCTGTTATCCATTCACCATACAACAGAGTATTATTTAATCTCCAGGAGTTGGAGTTCTGTTTTTTACTCTGCCATTTATTTCTAATTTCAATCCATTATGATCTGATAGAATACAAGGTAGTATCTCTTTCTTCTTGTATTTGCTAACATTAGCTTTGTGGCATAAAATATGGTCTATTTTAGAGAAAGATCCATGTGCGGCTGAGAAGACAGTGTATTCACTCTGTTGTATGGTATACTCTGTAAATGTCCATTGAGTCTAAATTATTGATTGTGTTTTTGAGATCTATGGTTTCTGTGTTCAAGGTTTGTTTGTAGGATCTGCCCAGTGGTGAGAGAGGTGTGTTAAAATCATCTACTATTTTTGTGTTTTGTTCTATTTGATTTCTGGATTTGAGAAGAATTTGTTTGATGTATATGAATGAGCCACTCTTTGGGGCATAGATATTTATGATTGTTATGTCTTGCTGGTTTTTCTTCCTTTGAGCAGCATGAAATGTCCTTCTTTATCCCTCCTGTCTAACTTTGGCTTGAAGTCCACATTATCTGATATGAGGATTTATATTCCAGCTTTTTTGCTGTGTCCAAGTTCATGGTATGTTTTTTCCCATCCTTTCACCTTTAGACTGTGGGTATCTCTTTCTATGAGATGAGTCTCTTGCAGGCAGGAAATTTTTGGATCTTTCCTTTTAATCCAATATGCCAATCTTTATCTTTTGATTGATGAATTCAGGCCATTTTCATTCAGGGTTATTATTGAAATATGATTTGTATTCCTGGTCATTTGGCTCATTTTTTTTTTTTTTTGTCACAATTTGGTTTCTCCTTTATTTGGGTGTTCCTTTGGGGTAGATCCTCCCTTTCATGATTTACATTGTTGTTTTTCATCTCTTCCTCATGGAATATTTTGCTGAGAATGTTCTGTAGTGCTGGCTTTCATTTGTAAATTCTTTTAGCTTTTGTTCATCATAGAAGGATTTAATTTCATCGACATATCTGAAGGTAATTTTTGCTGGATATAAGATTCTTGGTTGGTATCCATTTTCTTTCAGAGCTTGAAAGATTTTGTTCCAGGCCTCTCTATCTTTTAGGGTCTGAGTTGAAAAAGGTGCTGATATCCATATTGGTTTCCCCCTGAATGTAATTTGATTTTTTTTCTCTCACAGCATTTAAAATTCTGTCTTTATTTTGTATGTTAGGTATTTTCATTATATTGTGCCTTGTTATGGGTGTATTCTAATTTTGTATATTTGAAGTCCTATAAGCCTCTTGTATTTGATTTTCTATTTTGTTCTTTTGGTTTGGGTAATTTTCTGATATTATTTCATTGAATAGATTGTTTATTCCTTTGATTTGTTTCTCTGTGCCTCTATCCCAATAATTCTTAAATTTAGCGTTTTCATAATATCCCATAATTCTTGTAGATTCTGCTTATGTTTACTTCAAATCTTCACTGCTTGGTCAACTTTGTTTTCAAGGTTAAATATTTTGTCTTCAATGTCTGAGGTTCTGTCTTCCAGATGTTCTATCCTATTTGATATGCTTTCTATGGAGTTCTTAATTTGGTTCATTGTTACCTTCATTTCAAGGATTTATCTGTTTTTTTTTTTTTTCTCAATATCTCTAACTCTTTATTGAAATAATCTCTGGCTTCTCACATTTGCTCTTTTAACTGTTGAGTGGAACAATCATTCAAATCTTGCATTTGCTCTTTCATCTCATCATTTGCTTCTCTGATCATTTTAATTATGTACATTCTAAACTCCCTTTCTGGCATATCTTCTGCCATGTTGTCATTGGATTTTATTACTATACCATCTAGTTTTGTTTGGGACATTTTCTTCCCTTGTTTTATCATATTGCTCAGATATCTACCCCTCTAGTAGTGAAACTCTGAGATATTGCAGATTTTCTCTGTTGACTAGTGTTGTCTGTGCAGATTTCCAATAACTCACCTCTTAGCCTTCAGTAGCCTGAAGTCTTGGAGGAACTTGATAATGTGCTCCACAAGGAAGCAATCCCTCTAGGGATGATGGCCTTCAGGTGGGGTATATTCCTTGTCATTGGGCACAGGTTCCTCCATTAGTTGACTGATGGTCAGCCAGACTGGAGAACATCTGATGTGGGCCTGTGTCTCTGGTTCTACTGCACTTGTGGGAAAGCATTGCCCAGTAGGTAGAACTCACCCAGTGGGAAGGTTTCACTGGGCAGTTCTCCTCTGAGACGTTCCCTTTGGTCCAGAACTACCACCTGTACTAGGAAGCTCTCCTCTGGGATGTTCCTGGAGGTCCTGACCTACCACCTGGGATGGAGAGCCTGACCCCATGAGGGACTCCCTCACTGAGTGGCCCTCCTCTGCTATGTTCTCTGGGGACCAGAGCTATGGCTGGGCCTCAGACCCTCACTCTGCATCGAAGCCTCTCGCTGTGCAGTCCTCCTCTGCAATGTATAGTCATATCATTTGTGCATTCATACATATACATAGAATAATGATGTTTGTCTCATTTTATTATCTTTTCTTCCCCTGACCCCTGCTCATCCCTCATTTCCATCTAAATATCTCATCCTTCTTTCATTCTTCCCTTACCTCCCCTTGTCCGAATAATGTATCATCAACCACTTTTTAGAGAAACTATTTGGTCTTTGGCTTTTTGAAATTAGCTTATTTCAGTTAACATGATATTCTCCAATTCCATCCATTTACCTACAAATGTCATAATTTTATTCTTCTTTATGGCTGAACAATAGTCCATTAAGTATATATACCACTGTTTATCTATTTATTTATTGAAAGGCATTTATGTTTGTTCCACAATCTAGCTACTGTGAATTAAAGTGCTATAAACATTGATGTGGCTGCCTCACTGTAGTATACTGATTTTAAGTCCTATGGGTATAGGCCAAGGAGTGGGATAGCTAGGTCAAATGGTGGTTCCAGTCTAAGTTTTCTAAGTAATCTCCGTACTTATTTCCAGGGTGGCTGCACCAATTTGAAACCCCACCAACAATGCATGGATGTACCTTTTTCCACACATCTTCACCAACATCTATTGCTGCTTGTATTCTTGATAATTGCCATGCTATCTGGGATGAGGTGAAATCTTAGGGTAGTTTTGATTTGAAATTTGCTTATTACTACAGTGGTTAAACAGTTTTTCATATATCTGTTGATTACTTTTAGATCCTCTTCTGTGAACTGTCTCTTCATTTCCTTAGCCCATTTATTGATTGGGTCATTTGTGTTCTTGGTTTAAAGTTTTCTTTTTTGAGTTATTTATAGATTCTGGAGATTAGCACTCTCTCAGACGTGTGTACAAAGATTTGCTTCCATTCTGTAGGATCTCTCTTCACATTGTTGATTGCTTCCTTTCCTGAGAAAAAGCATTTAGTTTGAATCCATCCCAATTATTGATTCCTGCTTTTATTTCTTTTGCTTTGGGAGTCATGTTAAGGAAGTTTTGTCTAAGAGGACATGATGAACATTTGGACCTAGATTTAAATTTATTAGATGTAGTGTCTCTGGTCTAATTCCTAGGTCCTTGATCCATTTTGAGTTGAGTTTTGTGCAGGGTGAGAGATAGGGGTTTAGTTATATTTTGCTGCATATGGATTTACAGTTTTCCCAGCACCATTTGTCAAAGAAGCTATCTTTTCTCCAGTGTATGCTTTTGGCACCTTTGTCTAGTATGAGATAACTGTATTTATGTGGATTTATCCTTTTGTTCTTTATTCTGTACCATTGGTCTACCTTCCTATTTTGATGCCAATACCGTGCCATTTTTGTTACTATTGCTCTGTAGTAGAGTTGAAAGGTCTGGTGATACTCCCTGCCTTGCTCTTCCTGCTTAGGATTGCTTTAGCTCTTCTGGGTATCTTATTTCCCCAAATGAATTTCATGATTGCTTTCTGTATTTCTATTAGGAATATCATAAAGATTTTAATTTGAATTGCATTGAATTTGTATAGCACAATTGGTAGTATGGCCATTTTGAAAATATTAACTTTGCCTTTCCAAGACCATGGGATATCTTTTCATTTTCTAAGGTTTTCTTAATTTTTTTCTTTAGTGTTTTGTAATTCTCATTGTACAGATCCTTCACCTCTTTTGTTAAACCAATGCCCAAGTATTTTATTTTATTTTTTTGAGGCTATTGTGAATGGGGTAGTTCTTCTAATTTCTCTTTCAGAGGATTCATCACTTACAAAAAAATGCATTAGATTTATGAGTGTTGATGTTATATTGTGCTACATTATTGAATTCATTTATGAGTTTTAAAGGTTTCTGGTGGAATTTTTCTGCTAATCTACATATAGTCATGTCATCAAATAGTGATAGTTTGAGTTCTTCTTTTCCTATTCATATATCTTTAACTTCTTTGGTCTAATTGCTGTGACTAGAGTTTCAAGAATATTGTTGAATAGAAGTGGTGAAAGAGGGCATCCATGCCTTGTTCCAGTATTTAGGGCTAATGCTTTCACTTTTTCTTCATTTAAAATAATGTTGGCCTTGGACTTATCATACATATCCTTTACAATGTTGAGGTATGTTCCTACTATCCCTATTTTTTCTAGTGTTTGGAACATAAAAGGTGCTATATTTTATCAAGTGTCTTTTCTGCATCTATGGAAATAATCAGGTGATTCTTAACTCTAAGCCTGTTGATGTGTTGAATTCCATTTTTGATTTCTGGATGTTGAACCACCTTTGCATTCCTGGGATGAAACCTACTTGATCGTGGTGCACTATCATTTTAAGGTATTTTTGTATGCTATTTGCTATAATTTTGTTAAGAACTTTTGCATGTGTGTTCATTAGAGATATTTATCTGAAGTTTTCTTTCCTTTATGTATCTTTGTCTGCCTTTGCTATCAGGGTGATATTTGCTTCATAGAATGAATTTGGAATGGTTTTCTCCTCACTTATTTCATAGAATACTTTGAGCAGTATTGGAGTGAGTTCTTTGAAGGTCTTTTAGAACTCAGCTGAGAATCCATCTGGTCCCAGACTATACTTTGTTGGTAGGCTTTTGATGAACTCTTCTATTTCATTGCTTGAAATTGACCTTTTTAAATTGTGCTTGTCCTCCAGATTCATTTTGGGTGGATCATATCTCTAGAAACCTGTAAATGTCTTTGAGATTTTCTATTTTGTTTGAGTATAGATTTTAAAAGTAGTTTAATAATTATGCTTTGCATTTCAGTAGTGTGTGTTGTGATATTTCCTTTTAGTAATGTGAATTTTCTCTCTTCTTCTCTTCATAGTGTGGCTAAGTGCCTATCAATTATGTTTATTTTTTTAAAGAACCAACTTTTGGTTTTGCCAGTTTTTGTATCGTTTCTTTTTTTTTTTTTCAATTTCATTGATTTCAGCTCTGATTTTAGTTATTTTCTGTCTTCTACTACTTTTGGTGTTGATCTGTTCTTTTTCTAGAGCTTTGATCTACAATGTTAGGTCATTTAATTGTGGACTTTTTCTTCTTTTATTGAGTGTGCACCATAGAATGAATTTTCCTCTTAGTATTGCTTTCATAGTTTCCCAGAGATTTTGAAATGTTGTATCATTGTTCTTCTTTACCTCTAAGAAGTTTTAACTCTTCCCCCAATGTCTCCTTTTATGCATGCATCATACAATAGTGTATTACTTAGTCTCCAGGTGTTGTTGTAATTTCTATTTTTACTTTTTCATTGATTTCTAATTTTGTTCCATTAGGATCTGATAGAGTGCAATGTAGCATCTCTTTTTGTATTTTCTAAGAGTAGCTTTGTGGCATAACATGGGATCTTTTTATAGAAGGATGTATGTGCTGCTGAGAAGAAAGTGCATTCACACATTGATGGATGGAATATTATAGATATGTATAAATTCTAAATTGTTGATTGTGTTATTAATTTCTATGGTTTCTTTGTTCAATTTTTCTTTGGAAGATATGTTCCATGGTGAGAGTGTTGTGTTATAGTCACCTAGTTTTGTGTTTTTGTCTATTTGCTTCCTGGAATTTAGAATAATTTGTTTAATGTAAATGGATGCACATGTACACAAATACTTATGATTTTTATGTCTTGCTGATTTATGCTTTCCTTAAGCACTATGAAATGTCCTCCTTTATCCATTCTGAATAACTTTGACTTGAAGTCTGCTTTATCTCATATAAGCATGGAGACCCCTGCCTTTTTAGTAAGTCCATTTGCATGGTATGCTTTTCCCCATCCTTTCACCTTTAGCCTGTGGATGTCTTTTTCTGAGATGAGTCGCTTGAAGAAAGGATATTGTTGGGTCTTTCTTTTTAATCCAATCTGCTGGTCTGTGTCTTTTGATTGATAAGTTTAGGCCATTAACTAAACAGGGTTATTATTGAGATATGACTTTTATTCCCAGTAATTTTGACGTTTTTTTACTTATAACTTGACTTGGTTTTTCCTTAATTGGCTATTCTTTTAGGATTGCTTCTACCTTTGCTGACTTTCATTGTTGTTTTTCATTTCTTCTGTATGGACTATTTTGCTGAGATTTCTGTAGCACAGGCTTTCTATTTGTAAATTCTTTTAGCTTTTGTTTATCACAAGATTTTATTTCATCATCAAATCTGAATGTTAGTTTGGCTGAAAATAAGATTCTTGGTTGTCATCCATTTTCTTTTCAAATATGTTGTTCCATGCATTTCTTGGTTTTAGGTTTGGGCTGAAAAATCTGCTGATATTCATATTGATTTCCCCTTGTATGTAATCTTATGCTTGTCTCTCACAGCCTTTAAAATTATCTTTATTTTGTGTCTTAGATATTTCAATTATAGTGTGTCTTGGTGTGAATCTGTTTTAATTTTGTATATTTGGTGTCCTTTAAGCCTCTTGTATTTGATTTTCCATTTCATTTATCAGATTTGGAAAATTTTCTGCTATTATTTTATTGAATAGGTTATTCATTCCTTTAGTTTATGTCTCTGTGCCTTCCTCAATCCCAATAATTTTTAAATTTGGTGTTTTCATTATATCCCATAATATTTGAGATTCCATTCATGATTCCTTATGATCTTCTCTGTTCGAAAATCTTTGTTTTCAAGTTTAAATATTTTGTCTTCTTTGTCTGAGGTTCTGCCTTCTAAGTGATCTTGCCTTTTTGTTATGTATTCTATTGATTTTTAAATTTGGCTTATTGTTTCCTTCATTTCAAGGATTTCTGTTTATTTTCAGAATCTATCTTTTTATTGAAATGATCTTTTGTTTCCTGTAACTGCACTTTTAACTATTTATTGGTCCAATCATTCATTGCCTGCACTTGCTCTCTTATCTCATTGTTTACTTCTAGCATCATTTTACTTATGTACATTCTGAACTTCCTTTCTGACATTTCTTCGTCATGTTGTCATTGGGTTCTATTGATGTAGAATGTAGGTTTGTTTGGGACACCCTCTTCCCTTGTTTTCTCATGTTGTTCATTTATCTTCTCCTCTAGCAGTACAAATATGAGGTATTGCAGTTCCTCCCCTACATACTTACAGTGTCCCTGAATATTTTCAATTAATCACTTTGAAGTGAGAGATCAATATTAGTAGTTCACCAATCAATAGGTATCCTTAACCCAAAGAGTCCCTATTGAGATATTAACTGTGTTGTCTTAATAAAGAGATGATAGTTCAAATTATTATCTATAGCAAAACAAATAAGTTTGCAATAAGGACCACAATTTCTAATGGTGGACAAAGCGGACAGGGAGTGTGTGTAGGATAATGATAAAATGTTAATGAGATAAGAAGTTAGTCTATAGAGATACTGTGTTGTAGGAATATTGAAAGCAGAATTAAAAGAAATATATTGTTAGTATGAGAGAAGAAGAAAAAGTCTCCAAGGGAACAGATATATAAGAGGAAAAGAATGAGAAGAATATTAATAAAAGAAAAAAGTATATCATAGGTATAATAGGACTAATCTTAATAATACTACTAATTAAAAAGAATTCAGCAATAAAATTGTACTGTACTGTTCAAACCTTCTATTCTTTAGTAGTCTGATGCTTGAGAGGAACTTGATATTTCAGTGTCCCAAGAAGAGTGTTATCACACTACCTCTAGGTCAGGTATAATCAATGCTTATGGGTAAAGGTGACCCCCATGTTGATAAATGATCAACCACAGTGTGGGCACTGGAGACAGTGGGTCTGATAGTATGGGCTTGGGCTTGGTGCTGTAGATTGGTGAGGCCAAAAATATTTAATATAGTTTTAAAATTAAATGCTGATTGGAAATATTCAAGTGACCAGAAATCTGATCTTTGGTATTTTTTTCTTCTCAAAATACTTTAACTGCACTCTAGATCCACATACTAAAAATGGAAAGACAATTTTTTGATAGATCAAAGTGCTGTATGCACAGACAACTGTAGAAATGGAAAAACAACTCTCAGAGCACTGTCTTATGCCGTGTGTGTTCTTAAAATAAGTAGTTTAGTCAGAAAATAGGTTCCAAAGAGCAGAAAACACCCCACCTTCTTTTAATGTTTGCTTGATCAGCATTAAAGGGCTATGGTTGAAGTTTATTAGAACTGTACAACCTGAATGCTATCCTCACTACAGAGGTCTCTGGGAGTTGCAGGATTCATTGTCATCCAGGCATCTCTAAGGATTCTGGGTTATGTTCTGTGGTGTTCTGACCATGCATCTCTCACCACATAGGCATGTGGAAGATGTAGTCCCCCAAAGACCATGAACATTCTAGCATAGTGCTATTTTGATGCAGCCCAAACAATAATAATTCCTTGGATCTCTGATACCCCAGGAATTCTCAGTATTATAGTTCACTCTAAGGTAGCACTCACATCAGAGGTCTCAAGAACAGCAAGTCATTGATTATTCAGTGTAGTATAGTCCATTCTAAGTGGAACTCACCATCAAGACTCCCAGGATCTGAATTCTGCAAGCCTGCCTCTATATCCCTGAGGAGTCTGAGTAGTGCAATGTGAAGCTTATACCTGTAGCCATCAATAGGAAGTTGTCTAGGAGCTACAGGGCCTGAGGTATTCTGGCCTTCTGCCTGCAGAGCCCTCAATATGGAGGCCTCTGTTAATGGTAGGTCACAAAGGCACCTGGGGTCCTCCAAGAATCTTTGGTAGTGTAGTTTACTTCTCTATCCCACAGTCCTCTCCAATGAGGATCCTGGGAGATTCAGGTCCCTGAGGATTCTTGGCAGTGTAGTCCAGTGTTTTGCCTGTTGAGAGAGCCATGTGAACAGCAGGCCACATGTTTGCCTTGGTACCCTGAGAATTCTAATGGAATACAGTCCTGTTCCAATGAATCCCTGCCTGTGGAGGCCTCTGGAAAATCCAGGCTTCACATCTAGGTTAGCCTCAGGACTTATGGGTAGTGTAGTTTGAGTGGTTCTTGATGCTTACCTTTCCAGGTGGAAAGGTTCAGGAGACAATGGTGGGGGCTGTGCCACCAGGAAGCTGCCTACCTCTGCTGATACAACACTTGCACATAGACCCTCCTCTAGGTACAAATTCTGGGGACTCCTCTGGAATGGGTTGGTAAATCCTTCAAGTAAAGAAAGTTCACAAACCACTGGTGGGAGCAGGAGTGTTGTTCATGTGTGGCACCACACAGCCTGAAGTGGGGAGGAAGACACAGCATCCAGCCCACCATCCTGGGCCCCTAGACACAGGCTCAGCACACTTGGCCTTCACCTACATCTTTGGAAGAATCTATCCCAACATTGATCCCAGCAGACTCTTCAGGATTCCAGAGACCAAATGATCATGGGATCCACTGACTTCAAACTGTGTTCTGCCATCGTAGTCTCTCTCCACCAAGTGCCCCTGAGCCAAAGTCTGCTGTGAACTCCCTTCCACCACCATGATGATGTGCAGTGCATTCTGCCATCCTCCTCTGGCAGGTGCACAGGAACCTGGCCACCAGCCACTAAGGTTTACATTTTCTCAACTCATGCTTGGTCTCTCTGAAGTAAAAACTATCACTACATCACCGTGCCTCACCTTGTCTTTCTCTTCATGTTTAATGTGTCTGATAATATCTCAGAACTTGCTTCACTCTCAAAGATGAGCTGTCATGACTTGGTCAGCTCTGAGTGTACACAGGTGTAAGAGGAAAGGACTGGAGAATGCAGGTTTCTCTCTGCCCTAAGCATATAAAGCAGGGCAACCAACTTAGATCTTGTGGCCTCAGATATAAAACCCAGGCCTTGGGTGGAGATTGTGCTGACCTCTCTCCTGCCACAACAGTGACAACTGCCCAAGACCTGCCTGGTATGTGGCTCTGCTCCTGCTCTTTCTGCCTGCTCATTCATAAAAACTTGGAGAGCACTCCGAGCTAAAGAAATACAAGACATCCACAGCCTGTAGTCAGGAAGCAAAGGCAGGCCCACAGCCTTGGGGCAGCTGAATGGGAATACTACAAGAAGACACCCAGGAATTACAAGAAACTTAGCTCTTTAAGCTGAAAGGTGTAACAGGAAGATAATTCAAAAATATGAGTTAGGACAACCAGTGTGAAGGTTCATAACAAAAAGATAAAACCCAAAAACTCTGAGCAGGCAAAGGCAGGTTGTCTGTCAGGAACTCTTCTGGCATTGCTTAGCCATGCCAACTTCTTCATAAAGGTGACTTTTCTACATTTCTGAAGGAAACGTATTTCCAGCTCAGAATTCTGCCCCTGTAAAATGGGTATTCAGGTGGAGGGTGGATTTCAGACACTTTTAAGATATTCAACAATTCAGAAAATTTATTTTTTTTGTGCTTCATAGTGAAAACAAATTGAGGATGCTCTCTAAGAAAACAAGGGAGTGAAGGAAGAAAGAATTTGGTTGCCATTCATCAAGCACCAAGGGCAGCAGCTGCTATGGTGACTCAAGCAGAACTCATCACAGAGTGCAGTCCGTGATGGTGGATGAGCTGCCTGATGTAGAAGCAGACTTCCTCGGAGAATGCCAGTGGAAGGTCCAACAGCCATGCCTTGAGGGCAGCCAGGGAGGGATTCAACCCATCACTACTGGCAGCCAAAGGACAAAGACCAGGCCCAGGGCAGATATAAACAAGGGTTGCAGAATAGTGATCAGTTTCTACTGGTACATCTCACCACTCTGAAGTGGTCTGTAGGACACAGCAGAGGCTGCCTCATGCTGCAGCAGCTTTGTAGTAGGAAACTTCAGACAAGCTCAGTGTGTGTCCCACAATGAGTGGCCATGAAAGGCGAGGCACCCAGCACCCACCTCACTGCCTGGAACCTACCCTGTGGCTAAAAAGGCAAGGGTTGAGCTCCAGTGGGCCAGGCACTGAGAGTACCCAGAGGAGGTCAATATTATATCCTAAAATAACTTACCAATTTACAACTTTCTATAAATTATTGAAAACTGAAAATATTTAGCAAGAGTCTAACAGCTGAGTGAATTTGGAAGAAGCTGGTAATAATGCAGTGAAATACACTGGTGACCACTCACCACTCTGGTGTTTCTCCTGTGTTTCCAGTAAGCAGTTACTTGATCTTCCTGTAGCAGCCAGAGCAGCAGGCCCTGTCATCATCCCCATGTCTTTGGAAAAATGTCATGGGGACATACCTGAGGTCACACACCTGGTTGAAGCTGAGCCTGGACATAAGCTTGTCATTGGTAGTGTCAGGGGAGATACTAATATCACAATGATGCACAGAAAAGGAGAGAAGTGTACACAATGCAGTGACCAAACAAATTGGGGATGTCCTGGGCACCAGCCCCACACTGATTAGCCTGGGCTGCTCATGCTATCCTTATCCTAGTTTTGGGATCATGCCTCAGGAGAGTTGAGCACAGAGAAAAGGGAAATGGCTCAAAAATACTGGAGAAGAATGGGACCTCTGGCCACTGCCGACTCCATGAAATAAGAAACTGACTCCCAATGGTAAGTGAGTTCCAGAGATAGCTGAATCTCTAGGTTGCAGATATATGTTTTTCTCTTCAAGACTATCACCCTGATCTCTGAAATACACATGAAGTCAGGGGTATGTAGGTCAGATGCAAGGAGCAAGCATGGCAGCAGAAGTCCCTGATGTGGTTCCTTGCTGGTGATATCCTCCCCACCCCCTGGGGTCACACCTGTCTCTGACTAGGTGCCAGGGTCAGGGCCCAGAATACTCATATCCACTCAACACCCTGGTCTATACCTAAGGAAGGAAGGGAACTGAATAGGCATGATGGTCCCACAGCCTGAGGAGTTGACACTCCTTGGCAACCAGTGGTCTTGTGTTGTGAGGGATCCAACAATATCTTGGGCCAGGGTCAATTGCCTGCACAATCCTGGGGTGGTCTCTGGAAACTGGCATTTCAGTTTCCTCAAATCCTGTTGAAAAGAGATCAGAGGAAGAAAGGCTTAGTGGACCTACAAGTCAGCAGGTGAGTGCAGCTGTATTGACAAACAGGAGTGGTCACTGAGCACTTGGACATCTTGTCTTTTTCCCTTCATCTGATTTTGAGCTGTTACTCTTCTGTAATTATGAGCCTAGCACACCCCAAACCAACAGCCTGGCTCAATTCTCAGATACATTCACTATCTCTTCCCTCTGGCAACATGATGCCCCTGTCTCCAAATTGACTCCTGAACTCATGGTCACAGTTCCACCTGAGTCCTCCCAAATAAGTCCCTCCCAAGTAAGGAACAAATCTCTCCCTTTCACAAATTACACCCAGGGTCATGAAGTAGTAACCCTTGGTCACTTACTTGTCCACTGAGGCCTGTAAATGCAGCCAGAGTTGTCAAAGCAGCTGCCTGAGTGCCACAGGGGCTCAGAACTCTCCTCAGCATTGGGAAGTTCTGTAAGTTCTAGCAAGGCCTGCCAGACTGACAGCACATGCTCAAAAAGTATCTTTTGGTACCATTCGTAATAGGCAAAACAGTGGTCAAGCTTGTCTCTGAAGGCAAATTATCCTGCCCAACACTACTTCTAGCTCTGGGGTACAGAGATGCACAGAGCTGTCAGGGGCAACTCATGTCTACCAAGTAAGTGGTGTGAGCCCTGCTAAACTTTACAAGGACAGCAGAGAATAGGCCATGCTGTTGCTCACTGGAAAGAGGGCTGAGAGGTGAGCATGTGCTGGGGAGGCAGAGCAGGTCCCTGTGGATAGGACACATGGGCCCCTCTTCCTGTGCTGACCCCACTCCCAGCCAGAGGTGGAACCTGCCTCCCAAGCTGACCCTAACCCCACCCAGTTGAACTCCAGAACACCCAAAATTTGGGCATGAAATATCCTGCACCCCTGGAGGGAAAGGTCCTGCAGATGCTCCTGGTCAGAGTCAATCTTTGCCTGGAAATACCATAGACCTAGTTTTCTAAGGCTCATCTCACCTCTGGGAACCTGAGCAGACAATCCAGGGGGAGAAGTGGGCACACCCAATATGAGTAAACAACCCTGGAGGGAAGAGTTCAAGGGGAACTGGCACCAGTAGCAGGGGGACAGATCATTGGAGGGGACTGGGGGACATGGGAAGGCACCCAGGAGAGAGGGAAGGATGGGCAAAGGTGAGGGAGCCACCTGGTGGAGTGGGAGCACATGAGGAGAGGGCCAGCCACCTGGGGAGAGAGGGGTACGAAGGAGTTGAGGGATTCCCCCATGGGATAAGAGAAGCCACAGTGGGAAGAGCCACCTTTTGCTAGGAGGAGCAGCTGCGGAGTGGGAGAAGCCTTCTGATTGGAGGTGGGGAGAGCCTCTGCTGGTAGAGGTAGCTGCTTGGGGCTGGGGACAGTTGTCAAGCGGGAGATGGGGAGTTGTCTTGTGGTCAAGGTGCCTGCCTGAGGTGTGAAAGAAGGCCCCTGTTGTGCTTGGGGAACTTTCAAGGGTGCTAGGGGAATCACTTGGGGTGGCCTGTTATTCTTACCTGCTGAACCTAGCTGGGTTTGATGGTCATGGCTAATGCAAAGTTCTCCAGCCTCTGGCACACCTCTTTGGGATAGTGCCAGTTGTTGAGTCCTTTGGGGCAGATGGAAGAGGTTGGTGGGTTTCTAGATGAAGACAGTGAGGATGGTGATTTCAGATCAGGAAAGGCTCTCTGAGGATGATGGCACTCATCACCCTGAACCCTCATCCACAAACCTTCTAGGGGACTTCTCTCCTGTCCACAGCCTTTCCCACAGAAATGCACATTCCCTGACACATAAGCACAGAGAATTGCAAGGAGTCTGGCTGAGGAGTCCCTCTGGGTCATGCACCATGCTGGCCCACAACTCTTCCCAAAACCAGGATTCCTCCTCAAGCCCAGACCTGTGTGGGACTGTCACTTCCTGTTCACCAAACTGCAACCTGTCTTGCCTTACCATTGCCTTTCAGTACTTTCCTCCATGACTTACTCCTGTTTAGTCCTTGCTACACTTCCATTCCTAGCACCCTGAGAGGCTCCCTGAGGCTATGAACTTGCCATTCATGTTCACTGTCACTGGCCACAAGCTCTACCATTCACCCAGGCTCAGGTGGAAGGTGGGAGGAGATGGTCTTGAAGATGACCTCAGCTACCTACTCCTGAGGAGGCAGGGGGAGTTCAGCTTTGGCCTGGCTCGCAGCCAGCAAAACACTGATGCCATACCGCTTATGGTGTTCTGGCTCTAACCTCTTACTCCTCCAACCAGTCCCCCACTGGGGCCTTGGTGGTATATCTAACTCCTCAGCACCCCTGGTAGAACCAGTGCAGACATATGCCCACAGAACCTCTTCTGCAACAGTAACTGTACAGGTTGGTCAGCACCACCACACCCAGTCTCCTCACATCCATGTGGTAGTGGATGTCATTCCAGAGCTGCACCAGCTCTTGCTGCCTCCTGGAAACTGGCAATACTGGAAGAAGAATGCTGAGCCCTGGCTGCCCTCAAATCCCTGGCTACCAGCCCTGAAAACCAATTTTGGGGAAGGGAGTAATGTCTGGGAATGAACACAAGGATCACCAAATCCACAGTGTAGTGAAGCAGGGCAGATATTATAGTGCCCACAAGACTCTGAGGAATTGCCCTGAACACCCAGGCACTTTACAAGCCATGCTGAGAACCTCTCCTCACCCTCCAAGTAGCCAGACCTGTCAACCCACCTTGACACCCTTCACCTTTCCCAACAGAGGTTGTTTCTCAGCTGCACAGGTGAAGAAGTTAAGGCATGGAGAGAGAGGCCTGACAACCCATCTTTGGGTGCACATCTAGGGTGACACCACAGTCAGGATTTTGGACCCAAGGAGTAAATGTTGACCCACACCTTAAGTGAATGGCCACCCAGTAATGGCAGGCCCTCAGATGCTAGGGATTTACAAGGTGAGTGGGATAAATGGGACCCTATCCTTGCCCCATAACAGCTCACTCATCCTGAGCCAGATCTGACCAAAAACCAAGGATGCCCAGGCTGGCACTTCCAGTACCCTGTGTGGTCCCTCCATTTACTAAACCCTGACAGCCCACCCTATCGCCTCTGGTACCATGTCCACAGAACTGGCAGAAGGTACTGGGAATCATATGCCTTGCTCTATGAGGTTGTGATCCCATGGCCCCCTGCCATCTCAGAACACTCCTGCCTGCCCTGACCCAGATGCAGGAATTGGCTCTGGTAAGAAGCCCCTGCACAGGACAGGTTCTACCCTGTGCTAGGTGTGGTGGCCATGTCCCCTCAGGTCTCAGTTACATGTTACATCATCAGACATACCTGTGAGCCATTGTGACTGATGTTATAACCCTCTCTGGGGCTTCTCCTAAGCAATTAGAGGTAAGACAGGCCACAGCCTCTGGAAGAGGGAGAAAAATATCAACAGGCCCTAGACATAAATGTCTTGGGAGTTCCAGAATGAGGAATAGGTCATTTAACCTTTAAGGGAACTGGGGGCCCAGACACAGGACTGAAAATTTTTGAGGCATAGAGATAGTCCCTGGGGGTCATGCCAGATATAAGCCTGCTATTTACAAATCCCTCTGGCTGATGGGTGGAATTAGCAAGGCCCTAAGCAAATTAGTGAGTCCCTGTCTCAAAATTAAAAATAAAAATGAATGAATAAAAAAGGTTTGGGTTGTGGCTCAGTGGTTGATTGTCCCTGAGTTCAATCTCTTGTACCAACAATATTACCTTTGGGCCAGACATATCACTATTTGGAACCTGCCCAACATGACCCAAACACTTTAATCAAATACACCACTTTTTAGGGAGGAGCATGAAGCACAATCCTCATAGTAGATGGGCAAATAAATATTACAAATGGCTTTCTATCAATAAGGTCAGGTTGTGATGCCAAACATGCTGAGATCCAAGGTACCACCAGATAACTGGAGAGACATTTCTGGTTTTCAGATTGTGAGAAATAGAAGATCTGGTAGTTCATTTTCAGAATCTTGTATTCAGTCTTAGTTGGATCCAATTGTAACTCTTTCTTTTTCCCTGCCCTAATTCCAAAATTAGTCAATTGAGTAGACTATAACTCCAAACTCCTCAAGTCAGAGTGAAGGGCAGCACTGTATTAGGTTACAGATAAAAGCAGGCGGAGAGTCCACCAAGGCACTTGCTAGGCAGGTTCTGGTAATATAGCCTTCTACTAGAAATAATGGTTTGCTTTGCCCACTCACTTAGGTATGGTATTATTTTGTGTGACACCTCCTTATTTCTATCAAGACTTACTGTGGACTGAGATCCTGGGTTTAAAAGACAAGGCATAGATCTCCAAAGGTGGACCATGTCATATCTATTGATTTTTTTTTTTCATTATTTAGCACAGTGTAGCACAGGATGACCACTGAACATGGACTTGATGTTTAGGTAGTTTACTTCCTGTTTCCAAGTCAGTAAAAGTGGATCCAGTGAGGGTAGGTCAGCCTGATTGAGTTCATGTCCTGTTGACTATAGTGGAAGCAACCTCCACCTCCCTCTGCACCCTGCCCCACCACCCAGGCTTACTTCTAGAAGTCAGCAGGCTGCCTGCAGTTTCTCCTGCTAGACCAGGACATAGGCACACAGAAGGACCACATTCACATTGTCCAAAAGTTGCAGGTGGAGCTGGCTCTACAGAATGGCAGAAACCCAGTGGCTGTGCCTTGGCAAGATCATCCTGCATGTCTTGGCACAGCGTGCCTGCCAGGGTCACCATCACTGCTGGAGGCTATAAGCAGCCCTCCTGCTCCTTCAGTTGTGCCAGGCATCTCTGCATCCTGTCCATCACAGAGCTTGTTCTTCTCATCTATCAATCTTCAGACCAAGTCTGTGTGGTTTGTGACCCTGAGGGCAGCAACACCTGGACAGGACAGTAACAGCAAACCTGAGAGAGGAGACCTACATCACATACCCTCTAGAAATTCCTTCTAAACACCCTAATGATTGTTGGTGAAAAGCACTGACCTGGGTGCTGTCTGTAACCATCCACCTGGGGTCTGAGCTTCTCATCTGTCCCCTATACTTATCCACAGGTTACCTTGCTTAGCCATCTCCTTTCTCCTCACCCCTTCTCCTCCAAGGGCTGAACCTTTCCTCTCACTTCTGGTGTGGTTTCTGGTTCACCAGAGACCCTGAGTTGCCAGATCGGCAGCAAGGGTCCACCTGATTTCACATGCATGCACC
Organism: Sciurus vulgaris; assembly: GCF_902686455.1. NCBI lineage: Eukaryota > Metazoa > Chordata > Mammalia > Rodentia > Sciuridae > Sciurus > Sciurus vulgaris. The sequence goes on from NW_027632603.1 coordinate 53,057, forward strand.
CTATTCACAGCAGAGGCACAGCTGCTGCCAGCACCAGTTTCACTAGTATGATAAAAACTTTTCCTGTATCAAACTCTTGTACTGCAGAGAAACCCACCAAGAAAGGATCTCTTCACCTGGAAGCTGGGGAAGCTTGCTGGTGATGGATTTTGAAACATAAGAACTTATTCACTGCCTAATTTCCTTCTGGGGAATTCTCTCCTGAAACTGAGGCCTGAATGTGCCCTTCTGGAGGCAAGAAATTCTGCCTGTTCATGCTCCCTAGCCATGGGTCTGGCTTGGTGAGATTGTCCCTAACAAGGACAGGGGACACTCTCATTTAATCCTTGTCCCCCAGTCCCTTGACTGAAGGGAGCACCAAAGTCTACAGGGCAGGGAACAGAGGACTCTCAGGACCTAGGTTTCCTCCAGTACCCCACAGTCAGCTGTTGTGAAGGACAGGTCTAGGTCCAGATTGGATGGAAACCTTAACCAAGAAAATAAAACAGCTTTTTCTAAGGGAATGTGCAGAAAAGGGGGGGGGCAGATGGAGATGGGTAAATTGTTTGGCTTCCTGACTGCAACAGACCCTGCCATGTGCTCCTAACTTTTGGAATGCTTTGTGCTGGGAAGCAAGACCAGGCATCAGTACCACATCCACACAAGGGAAGGTTCTTCTCTTCAGGCCTTAGGCCCAACTACCAAGCCCCTGGAGACTCCCATCCATCTGCTTTTTTAAGGCTCCTGATGAAAGATCCACTTGGCCCCGTCCCACACACTGGACCACCCCTCCACACATGGAACCCCCAGAAACCAACCCACACCCATCTCCATTGGCAGGTACAGTCAGACATACACTGCAGGGAAAGAGGCACCAGATGGGCAATACAGGGCTCGAATACTACCAAGCTGCAGCCAATCCACACAAGCCTGAAAACCTAAGGCCAGTCTCAGAAAGGAGAGGCAACCAACAAGATTGGGTGTGATGTTTCCCAACTCAAGGAGCACCTAAGCTAGGGAGCTCTGCTGCACATTCCCAGGCCCTGAGCAGTGAGCAGCCATCATGCCATGTACCAGCTAGGGCTTTAGGCCAGTTGCCTAACTTGGCCAAAGCCCAGGTTTGCCCAGACCTGGAGGAATGGTTTTGGATGGCAATGCAGCTGGGGGGGACAGTGCTCTCATGCAGCCCTCCATCCCTGCCTAGTTCCCTAGACCACGTGGGTGCTCACTGCCCATAGCAGGAACTAGGTGACCTGGCTCTCATGGTGCCCAAGGTGACCAAACCAGCACAGCACTACTCAGAAAGCCTGGAGGGTAGTGTGAGCTGTCAGGCTTCAGCGGGGTCCCCTTTCCTGGATAGACACAGAGCAATCCACGGCCCGCTCGGCTTTGATCCGCACATGCCATAGCTCCTCTTTAACTTGACCAAAAGCTTAGGATCACCTTTCTTGAAACATTAGGCCCCTGGCCCACATTCCCTTCATCTTTCCTCTTACTGTCACCGTGGAACCAGCACTTGTTTTGAATCTCTGTGTGAAGGGGCCAGACGCCTGAAGCGTCTCCAGTTGCCATGGAAACTGTGACACCACCACGCTGTCATGCCGCCCCTCTGTGACATCAGACACTGTCTATGGTGCAGGCATGAGGTCACGGAAGTCATTCCTGAACATCCAGGTGACCCAAGGCCTGGGGAAAGCCTCTTGGGAGAGAGAGAAAGTGAGTGCTTCTACAGGAGCCTGGAATCTCTGTGCCATTCACACCCGCCTTGCAAATCCTACCTATTCCTCTTCGAATAGAGTCACTCTCCCATCATTTGGTCTCATGGCACAGGAGCACTGGAAACCTACTGAGACCATTTTCAGACTGGAACAAATTGCAGTTGAATGATTGAGAGATCCCAGATATGATTTTCAGCAACTTATCTCAGTCCATTTAATCTTGAGAGAAAGAGCTGCAAATGTAACTAGAGGCAGATGGACATTGGATGAAGCTTTTTCTTTTTTCCTGCCAGCAAATATCAGTCCTGGGATTTCAGACCTGGTGAAGCATCACCACTTTCCTTTTCCTGTTTACATTTACTGACAGTGTCTTGCTGAGTTGCTGAGGCATTCTCTAATTTAGGAAAAAATGCTTTGCCCAGAAGAAACACCTTCCTCTACCTCCCCCATCAATGAGATGGTAGGCAAGATCCAGCACTTCCCCTGGCTTGTGCCTTTTCACCAGATATATCCTGGTTAGAAATTTTCGAAGGAAAATGCCAGGAGGAAAAAGAGGAGTGAGGAAGGTACCAGCAGATTGTGATTGGAAATGCTAGGTATCCGGATATGAATGATCCAAGAAATCTCCCTTCATTCTAACCACCTGAGCCAATTCTGAATCCCACATAGGCCTGCCTCTCCTCCTGCCCCCAGCCTCTATGCTCACTGCCATCATTTTCTGCTTAGTGGTCAGCTACAACACTTTTCCTCCTTCAATAGACAGGGATAAACTTTTTCCCTCACGATGCACGACTAGATTTTGGGTCTTGATGTGCACAAAAGGTTTCTTGCAGGATTGCTGTGAAAAGGAAGATGAAGAATTCCTTAGAAATTTGTTGGCTTTTTCTGGAGCTGGGTTTCCTGCAGAGAATTTGACATAGTCAAACCAGTAGAAGATCTAGAGGGTACCTGGAAGTGGCTCCTCCAGAGCAGAAAATACAGTTTGTTTTGGAAAGTGCTTGCCTAGCATGCTCATGGGCTGTGGTTCAAACCCCAGCTCCTCAGATGAGGAGAAAAATTTACTCCTCTTTTGAATATGTCAAAACTCCCTCATCTCGACTTTTTCTCCTCTTCTCATCAACTGAATTGGAACAGTTGAAAAAGTACCAGTTGGAAACACAAACCTTTTCCAATCTGACTTTCAGCATGGAGCTGTGGTGAAAGTTTGCAGTGCTTCCCTGGTCACCTGTCTTTCTTAAGAGGAGGTTTTCCTTGAAATGAGTCAACTCTCAGGAACTGATAGGTCAGATCATTCTCATGAGTATGCTCATGGGGTTGTACCCTCAGCAAGCTCTTGAAGAAGACAATGCTCACCAGGTTGCAATGGCAGGAACTTCAAAATGACAACTGCACTTATCTTGGGCAATATCCAGTCTTCTTGGGCACACTCCAGACTCTGTGCAAGTGAAGTTGACTTGCACACCTCAGCGTTTTCCATGTGAACCTCTATGTCATGTGGAAAAGCAAGAGATTATGACAAAAGACAGCCTCCCTTGGCCCTGGATTTTCTCAGTCAGTTTTCCTTTGCATTGGGTTGCAAATGCCTTTAAGTCAAATTGTATGATTTGGGGATGAAAACTTATTAGCTCCTGCTGATAGCATTCAGGAAGAACAGGGGATGTTTGCAACCTAGTCTCCAGTATCATTGAAGTTCCAGTGTCAACAGGAATGAGACCCTTTCACAGATGTTAATTTTGATGAGATTCTGAAGAGACACAGTGTAGAATTGGGTGAAGGATATGGTGTTCTCACATGCACCTTGGTTCTGGGAATGAGCAGATTGTGCTTTGCAAGGTCATGAATGACACAAGAAGCCCTATTTGAAAGAAGTTACACTGAAATAAGGAAAGCAGAGACATTAGGCCTGTGGCGTGTTGGTCATGGAGATAAGCAATTCCAAGAAACCAAAAGGATATTAATATTCAACAAACCTTGAGGATACATTCTTTCTGCTCATTAAGGCCTAGCACACTTTTGGATGTTCTCCAACGTATTTGTGTGTGTGTGTGTGTGGTGCTGGGGATCGAACCCAAGGCTTTGTGCTTGCAAGGCAAGCACTCTACTGACTGAGCTATCTCCCCAGCCCTGTATTCTGTTTTGATATCCAGGTTTTGACCATATTGGGTCTTCACTTTTGCTTTTGAGCAAGAGAGTTTTGACTAAATTTCTGATATTGAGGTGCACTCTTGATTTACAGAGCAATGCTTCAGTGCTGCATATCCCAACATGAAGTCATTTACATTGAAGATCAATGGAGTAGGTGGTGTGGTGTAAGGAAAACCTTTGCTCAGAGGTCTTGTGCTGAAAAAGCTAAGAATCAGCATTTGCATCATCAGCTGTACATTGCAAGTAACAGGAAAGAGCCAGAAATTGGCAAGGGCATTGACGTCCTTGCAAGGGATATTAGGGCCAATCATGATGGCTGCTTACAGAATGATCTGGCACTGACTACCTCCTTTATCTGTACAGTATGTTGAAGCTGAGGAAATGTCCTAGAATTTGGGCATAGAACTTAAACAATGACCATTTTGTTAGTGTCTCTTCACTGAAGTTGGTTTTCAGCACCAACATCTGTTGCTCCCTGTCAAGCAACAAGATCCGATGTATCTCCTCAGGGCCCACCTGAGGAGAACACAGGGCCGAGCAAGATGATGAGTATCGGCGGCAATGGAAACCCACCAGAGCCAGGAGGTGTGTCAGTGCATGAAGCACAGCAGGAACTCGCTTATTGAGGAAGTTACACAGCTTTTATATAGGGTGGGGGCTAGATGGGAACCAATTAGCTTAAAGATCAGCAAGGCATGGGGGAATCACGCAGGGGAGAGTCCCATAGGATTAAATGGCAAGCACGAGCTGATCACGTTCACGGAACTGTTACTAACCAATCCCTGACAGTAGGGGTTGGAGATGAGCAGACCAATCAGGGAGTTGCTGGGTAAGAACACATTTTTCAGTTTCCAGGGGAGAGTGGCAGTACAAAGAAGTCCGGGTAAACTGTTGGTGGGTCAGGCAGTGACACGTATGAGGAAGAGGTTGCCACGGGGGTGCAACTGCCATTAGGGTGTGTCCCCTACAATTCCCCATTTTTGTTTTATTATTCCCCTGGAGCCAGTTGGAAGGTGGAGCTTCTGTCTTAAGTTGTCACCGCTTTAGAAATCTTACCTGTCTCTGAATACTCCACAGCACCTCAACAGCTCAGGGGGGAGGGAAACCTCATTCACTCTTTTATTTATTCTCCTAACCACTATACTCATTGACATGGAATGAACAGTGAAGAAAATCTGGTCTTGAATTTTCATTGTTAGTTGGTTTTTAATTTCCTGTTTGGGTCTTTATCTATCTTGTTGATATTTTCAAAAGAATCCCTTTTGGTTTTATTAGTCTTGTCTAATGTTTTAAAAGACATCAATGATTTTTGCCCCTAACTTCTTATTCATTTACACTAAATTGCCACAGTTTTTGATTAGCCTGTCTTTATTGGCATGTTTCTTAGTCCTCTTAATTGGCTCTTTATTATAACCCCAAGTTTTTCTTCACAGAATGAGTACTTAATAGAAATGGGAGTGAAAATAGTGAAAATTATAATGAATATAAGAGATTCTACAGGTGGTCCAGAAAGTAGCTAATGTTGGGGACATATGTCTGACAAGCTGCAAGCAAGGCTGCAGACCAATGCTCCTGGTTGAACCCCATTTGTCAATGGATTTTTATTTTCTTCCATTTCCTGTCCTTCAGCATCAAATTTACAGAGAAGGAATGGACAGACCACCCTGTAGCATCAGAAGGATGTTTGGGATGACTGGCCTGAGATAACCTGGGGCAGCTTTTAGAAACCAAGAAGAAAATATGTTTGACAGAAAGGCACATCAGTTCCTGACTGAGGGCAGTGTGCTGTGTGGGAGAGTATGGGACAAGAGGCAGGGGAGGGGAACATAGTAATTTTTACATCGCAGCATAGGCCAGACTTCTGTCCTCAGCTTACTTTTCTCCATAGTCATACCTGGACTTGACAACCATTTCTATCTTAGGAGTCCCCAGCCAAAGCTTCTTTTCCAAGAAATCTCCTCTTCTCTGGTGCTCTAAGTCAGTGAGAGTAGTGGTTAAGAATACAAACAAAATTTGAATCTGGTTCTGCCACTTATTAGCCTTGTCTTGGGTAAATTGGGCAATGTCTCTGTGCCTTTGTTTATTCATCTTTACAACAGAAATACTGGTAGCATTAAATGAGAAGACAGGATGAGTGACCCAGACTGTCTGGCACACAGGAAGACCTGAGTGCATATTAGCTACTTTTTCTAAAACATTGCTAGTCACACGTAGTCACTTAGTTTTCCTCTTCCTCATTTCTACTATCTATTTACATCCCAAACCAAACTGAAGTTCTTCTCAATCTTCCCTATGAAATGTCTTCCAAATTGATTCATATGTACACTGCCCCTTTAGTATTTGAAGTAGTGTAATAATTTTCTATCTTCCTGTTCCTTCCACTTTCTATTGATTTTTTCCTTCATATGAATATAATGTGTGAAGGTATAACAGCAGATTAAGGTGGAAATATTCATGGCCCATACTTCCTTTTCAGACTTCATCTATAGCCAGGTATCTTTCTGAATATATTCTTTCCGTATCCTAACCAGGCAGGTCTATTAAGTCCTAAAATATACTTGGCTCTCTATCAAAATTCTGTCCCTTCTTCTCACCTCAGCTAATGTGGAACTTCTTCTTCAGAATCTGTCCAGTCCCTGAATGCAAAAACCATTTAGTCTCTCAGTTTCTGCTCACTTTGTTTACTCTCCTGTTATTCACATGTTGTATATCTCTTACAGTCCCTGCTGTAGAGAATTGCAAATATTTACTTGCTCAGATTTGTCAAACTAAAAATTTCAACACACAGTCTCAAATGCAAATTTGACTCGTTCCACCAGATTTCAACATGTATCTACCTACTGGGTACATTTCAAATTTGATAAAATTTTCTTTAAAAAATTGGAATGGCACAGACATGTAAACTCAAAAAACCAAATTATGCAATTGAAAAAGACATTTTACTTAATTTGTAATTCTGGGTCCTTGACATTCAACACTTAGCACAGTGTTTCTGGCATCTATCTCTTTACTAAGTATGTCTCAGTTTGAAAGAATACCTCTTCCAGAAGAGCTAGTGCCTTTTCTCCTATTTTGGATTCCTTTAACATATGCTATAACATGCTATAATAATTATACATGAATGAACAATGAATGTACATGAATGATCATGTGCAGAATCTCCTCAGCTCTGTCAGCTGTCACCCTCAGGATTCCAGCCTACCTTTGTAAAGATCACAACAGCAAACCTGCCAGCATCACTTAAAGTCTGTTGTAGGCCAAGCCTGCTTTTTTTTTTTTTCCTTTGCCAGAACATTAATAACATATGTGAAAGAGGTTTGTTATTTTGATGGATTATTTTTATAAGATTGGAATGGACGTAATCACAATCTGAATGCTAAGAATTCATCAATTGCAATGTCTAGCTTCAGAAAAATCTTCCTTTTACCATGTTTTCATATTTATCATTTTAAAAATTGCTATGTTCAACTACCCTTTTCATTGGAAGGGTAATAATATTTTAAAAGGTGCATAATTGCTTTCCCTTAGTTTTATGATCCAATTGGAAATAGAGGGTCCAAGACCATATAACAAGTCAGCCATCCAGACTGGGTTGTATTATTTTTTGGGGGTGTGCCGGGGTATAGCCCTAGCAGGGGTCATAGTGGTCACAGGAAATGGAGTATGTGTCGGCGAGGTGGAGAACCAAGCAACACAAACTCAAGGAATGGATGCTAAGTTCTAAATTTTATTTTTCCCAGCCAACACTTTATACATTAAAAGGTTGACAGTTACACATGTTTTTCCAGAAAAGGAAAAGATCGCAAGGAAAAATAACAAAAGTATCTTGTATAATTATTACTAGGCCAGGCAATGAAGTATTCTAATTATTTTTAGTAATTGCTTACTCATGATATCCTATAACTAAACAATAAGACATATTACTATTGCTTAGCTAATCATAAAGGTTAAAGCAAGTTCAGCAGGGTTGAGTAAATGTCAGTTGTGTGGCTATTGCTGTGGTTACTAAGTGCTAAACAGTTTAAGCTAACAATAATATGACAGCATCTTCTACTGTGTGAACTTATCATTGAGGAACTTTTTCTCTGGAGAATAGGTGGCCAATAATATTTACAGTATATAGTAAATCCTAATCTTTAAGAAATAGAATATCTTGCACTCTTGTATGTATGTTTTCAAACCAGATTATAACATGTCCTGATTTTACATCTAAATATCCCATGGGA
>NW_027632602.1:0-20369 GCF_902686455.1 Sciurus vulgaris
AGTTTCCACAGGGGTCACTCATACAGAACTTAAGAGCAGCTTCTTAGCTCCTTTAGTGCCATTGGTTAGGCAGGGTCTCCTTGATGAAGTGGCTTCCCTTGAAAGCACCAGGGATGTCTCACTTTTTCTATGACCCTCCTTTGCAGCTTATGCACTGAGTGGCTTTTCATTCTCTAGTGGCCTCATCAATCTCCTTGATCAGGAGGTTGTTTGACCCACCCAGAGTTGCAAAGCTCCTTAGAGAAATCCTCTTGTTCCCTGGGTTCAGGCTGACTTTGAGGGCAAGACACAATTATGGACTTTTCTTGACATCTGTATTTAATCTCAATCTCTAACTTTGATCTTAACCATCAAGCAAGCCAGTCTCACCAGTCATGAAGTAAGAGTACTGGGCTTTAACTTCAATGTCTATAACCTTACAGTTATTTACCCCCTTTTATCTAATTGGGGTCTACATTATCTGTCCTATAGGTGATCACTTTTCAAGTTAATCTACAGTGTACTTCTGCAAAATATCAGGCAACAGTTAGAGTTTACAAGGAAATACAAAATGGAATTACCAACAGCAAAACATTCAGTTTGTGCAATAGCTATCTTGAATTTTGGCTGAGTTATTCATTATATCCCCTGTTTGAGATCACAGTAATCTTTACAACAAACATCAAACTTTTGAACACAACTTTAAATGAGTTAAAGTCTGGCTTACTTTGGAGCCATTCTAGTGTGCACCAGGGTTGTGAGTCAGAGCCTTATCTCAGCCTTATTAAGGTGGGGCTTTTAGCTCTACTCTCTGATGGAAATGCAGATCTAAAGAGTTATGTCAGCAATTTTTATATATGTGCAATGTTCCAAAGTTACTGTAAGGTGGGCAGGAAATAGAGAAGGGAACTGATGAAACACTGGTTATATAGCAAAAGAATTCCTATGTGCCCAAGAGCTGTGTGCCTGAGATCAATGTACTGCCACAGCAGTTAGGCATCTTGTGACCCTGCACAGGAGCACTCCCAGGCACCAGGCATGCCACTCTTGTCCCATTTTTGCTACTGCACATTACATTCTTACCTAAATGTTTACATATATTGACTCCTAAGTCTATATGAGCATTAGTTAACACAATTTAACATTATATCTAAAACATGAATCAAAGAAAGGCTGAGAGAGCTTTTAACTTTCCTTTTGTGTGGCAAAGTGGCAAAATGCTTTCATGTTTCATGATATTAACATTTAAACAAATCAGGCTCTCACTAATTTTTAGAAATACATTTACATTTAAATTTCATTTATCTCAGTATAACAAATTTTACATATACCCTATTGATGACAGGTAAAGTTACCATTAAAGACAAGTTTAATTTGGAGAATAGCAGCTTGATAAATTTTCTACTTTAAAGGCTTGTATACCTGGAAAATATGAATATATTTAATATAAAAATAATAATGTTTTTAAGTATGTTACTCCATGGGATAACTTTATAAATTAATCAGATGTCTCTAATAAACACATTTGAGTAACCCCATACATGTCAACTCTAATTCACTCATCTTATGGTAAAAAAAACCAAGATATCAGACAAGTGTAAAAAAAACAAGATATCAGACCAGTGTACCAACAGTATTTGCCATCTTTTTCCTATGGAAGAAAAGTGCTAGAAAAATTTATGTTAGACATTTTATAAACATCAACAGTTATTGAGTTTGACCACCTAGAGACTTGTGAGTTAATTTTAAAGATATTTTGCTTCTATTACTTTACCAAATTTAAATTGAACCTTTTTAAATCACGTGAATTAAAAGTATTTGGATCCATTTTTTAAATTTTAATTTTTACGGGTGCTTGTATTTAACACAAAAGTAAAGGCCTTGTAATGTTTATCTCCATTGCAATGTAACAGATGTTCAAAAATAACTCTAGAGTTGGATAAAAAGAACTGATCAAAAATCATTAACCTAGGTATGTAGGATAAAAATTGTGAGCTCAAAATATAGCATTTAAGAAAAACAAGAGTCCTAGAAGAAAAATGATAATGGCTATTAATTATAGCATGAGATAATGGGAAAGAGAAGGGCAGAGAGAAGAGGAAAAGGGAGAGATAAAGTGTTGTGTTGTGACCCAGGAGAAATTTAAAATGCACACTTTTTTTTTTCTGGGTTTGAGACTGGTTTTCCACTGAGCATTCTGGCTTCCTCCTTTTACATTTCAATGTAAGCCTTGACTGAGGTTTGGATCTGAAAGAGGCTAAAATGTTCTAGCAGAAACTTGATGCTCAGGGCATTTTAACCCTTTTTCCTGGTTAGTAATTAATTCAGGTTCGGACTCAGAAAGTTATCAAACAATTATCTCCCACTACTTGTGGGTAATCGGGCTGCTTATATTATACTCCTTACTGGGACATGCCACTGATGGTTGGGCTGGTTACTCCCTCCACACTGGCATATGTGGGACCTCATGGCAGGAGGACTAGGTGGGCTGGGCTGGGAAATGGAAGCAAAAACAGCTGAGTCAAAGTTGGAGGAGGAGGAGGGATTAAGAGGGAGAGAAGAAGGAGGCTTTCGAGTTTGCAGGAAGAGCATAGAAGTGCAAAAAGAAGAGATTTGAAGATAAGGAATCCCTTTCCATCTGCTCGCTCACTCACGGAAGGGGTGTGCCATTACATGGCTATTTTGGATTGATTATCTAAAGGGTACTGTGGCCAAATATAACCAAGTTTTGATGGGTTTAAGCTGGGGGTCAGGCAAAATGTTCCCAGGTTTGAATCTGCCAGATTGGAGGACCCAAGTACCATGGCAGAGACTGATACAGCTGAGTATGTGGCCAGGGCGTATGTGGCCATCTTGGATTGATTATCCAAAGTGTACTGTGTCCAAATATAAACCGGGAGTCAGGCAAGGGGTTGAATCTGCTGGAATGGAGGACCTAGATCCCATGGTGGAGACTGATACAGCCGAGTCTGTGCCCTGGCATCCCAAGGCCACAGAGTAGTCGACTGGAGATGAGAAGGCAGCACATAGATGGTGTCATCACACAAACATCAATGTGGGGCCAGACAAAAGCTGAGAAGAGTTGAGGACCTGATACCAAGGTTTTCGAGTATGAGGGCACGAGCGCGAGATGAGCCTCAATCCTGACAGAATCTCCACCACAAAATCAGGAATCCACCTGGTAGATAAGACAGACTATAGAGGCCAGCTGTAACTATAAAATTTGTGACTGGGGTACCCCCATCCCTCAGCCACCTCGAGGGTCCCACATAAATAGGCCTAGGGGAACTGGCCTAGAGGACTCACCAATCTGAAGTTAGGTGATGAATTCAGAGCAGAGCATCCAGGCAGAATGGAAGGTGAGGCTGTATCCAGGGGACACTGGGGTTTAGATGGGGTTTCATTCACTTAAGAGACAGTGGAAGATCCCATCTGATTCTCGGCACCAAAGTAAGGAATCCCATGGAAACCACATTGGACACGGGAAATCACATAAGGGAGTTTATTAAGCAAATAGAGTGTCTCCCTGCAGGGAAAGAGAGAAAATGAGGGGAAAAGAGAAAGGAAAGAGAAAGGATGCACACTAGAGAGCATGGAAAGCAAGGAGGAGAAAGAAAATGAGTCAGGGGGAGAGAAAAGCAAGAGAGAAAATATCGCAGTGAAGCTATCTTTAAGAATCCCGCCAGACTATCAGGGGACCAATAATGGAGAAGGATACTTGCAAGCTGACTGATGAACCAATAGCTAGCTAGGATGTTCATAGACTGTCAATAGTTGAGAGGCAGGGAAAATGGCTGCATTGGACAGGGCAGGGAGAGCAGCTTTCAGAATGACAGGCTAGGTTGTAATGCAACAAAAAGGGCAGGGGATCAATTTTGTATTACAAATTCCCCTCAGGAAAATGACTCCCTTGGTTACCAGTGCTCCTGAGACATGAGAGATAAAATGGGAGAGCTCCACCATCCAGGAGGAAGGGGAAGGCATCGGGCTGCTCGGGAGTGAATGGCTCAGGGGATTCCAGGCTCTGCTTGGAGAACGCACTTGTTTTCTCTCCCCAGAGGGTTTTTCCGATCTTGGACAACATGGAGTTTGAGGACTGGCTCCCTGACATGGCTCCTGCAGCACAGACACAATCTGAGGACACAGATGAAAGGCCTGACAGCATGATGGCTTAATGGTTCCCATGACAACCAGAGACGCTTCCAATCCTGGTTGCTTCAGACCAAGATTGAAAACAAGCACAAGCTCATTGTGATGGTCAGAGGAAAGATGAAGGGAGTGAGTTCCAGGGACCAGGGTTTTTAAAAAATGTGATTCTAAACTCGTTGGCCAGGAGAGGAGGAGCTAAGCCATTTGCAGGTCTCAGGCCTGTGGTTGGTGGATCACTCCATCTCCAGGCAGGACAAGAAACCCCCTGAAGCCTGAGAGCTCACACTAAAGTCCAGTTTCACTAGGTGATGCTGTTCTCCTTTGGCTGCACTTGGAATCATGACAGCAGGCAATTATACCCCACCAGGTCCAGTGGGCCAGTTTGGGCAGTGGTGTGCTTGGTGGAACGTGGATCCCCAACCTGAGCACCAGCTCCAGCGCTATTTCCTTCTTAACCCTCTCCTCCAGGACTGGGCACACCTGGAATATCCTAGTCAGGAAAATAGCCTACACCCCCAGCAACCACCTGAATGATGGCTGATGAGAGCTCAGGGCAGTGGGGCATGCAGTGAGCATGGTGGCTTTGGTGATCTTTGAGTATGAACACTTCACACCCATTGAGGCTCTTTGCTCCTCCTTTCCAAGAAAGTTCAGAAGATAGAGCTGGAACCTGGGAAGTGGGTCTTCCAAGTGAATGTGGGTGGCTCCTCTGATGGCTAATGTGGAGAGGAGGGAGTCATTCACTCAGCATGTTGGACAGAGTCCAGAACAGTGCTTACATGCAAAGAGAGCTGTTCTGAGCTCACTCCACCTGCAAGGCCACACTTCTTTGGCTGCTGCCTTACAACTAGTCTGCACTCAAAAATATACCTGCTGGGAATTTCCAGGGTCACCTCAACTCACCTTGACATGCAGAAATATATTTCCTATCTGTGTTCACAAAAGTCTTCATTCTCTTGACCAGACTAGTGCCTGTCTGACACAGAACCCTGTGGGATATTACCATGAGTCCTCTTACCATCTCCAGGAGGATGCCAACTACAAGTCAGTGGATGATATTAGAGCCTGTTGGTGGCATGATGAGCACAGCATCACAAGGCATAACAACTGATTTCAACATGCACCATGCTGAAAGGGCAATGGTTCAAAGCTTCCAAGATGAATACTCAAAGAGGGAGAGCAAGGACATTTGGGAGTCATGGAAATCAGAAGTCTGTTGGTTCCGAAAGCCTACTTCAGTGAAGAGACACTCTAAATCTAGTCAGTCTTCATGGTCTACCCACAAATTCCACAACACTTCTTCAGTTTCAACATACTCTACAAATAGAGGAAGTAGTACTTGCCAATTCATTCTATAAGCAACCATCGTTACAGACCCTAATTCCCCTTACAAGAACCTCAAAATTTTCCCCTTGTAAAATTCATGGATCTTTATTATTGCTCTCAAGGGACAGCTGATTTACATAAGCTGATTCATATTGTTTCTGGCACAAGAAACATGAGGAAAGAGTTTCCTTACAACACAGCCCTTACACACACTAACTACAAATTAAATGAGTTGAATTTGAAATAAGCAGCACTGAAACCAGCTGTCAAAATAAAGTCTGCACCACAATATCAGAAACATAAATACAAACAGCTGTGCTAAAAGGCAAACATGAAGATGCAACATGGGCAAAACCTGAATATCAAAACAGGAGTGGTTCAAGAATATCAGAATGTGGGATAGGATTTCCTGATCAGGAAAAGCATACCACAGGCATTAGAAAATTCTCAAATCATTTTTATTTTTTTGTTTGTTTGTTTATTTTTAAAATAGCATTCATTTTTCAAATGTTAATGTGTGCATTACAAGAAAAATAATAACATAAGCAAAGAACAAAGTCATGCAGTCACAAGCAGTTTAGTTGGATGTGTCCCTCCAGGTCGTGTGTATACATACACAATATCCCATTTTGTGCAGTTGAGATTGTAGTGTGTATCATGCTTTTCCACACATCATGAATATTCACCAATTCAAAATCCCAAAGCTACATGAGTATTTTGATAACCAAGAATACACTATACCAACTCAATCTGTTATCCTTTCTTGGGGACAAAAAATTCACTGAAGACAGAAATGGCAAAAGCCTCCAGATAGACATATTGGCAGGGTTACAACTAAAATAATGCATTCACTTAATGCTCAATATAAAATGAGACAAAGCAACAGGATACACAAAGCTTGTTTCATTACCAGAATTCTACTACTAAAGTATAAGCAAAAATGCATGTTACTAATGAATTAAAGTATTCCTATAATACAGCCAAAAGATGCAGACACCAGTGGCTCACATGGAAATGTCAATCCTTGAGCACTTGCCCCCTTCTTTGCCTCTGTGCACCTCTGTGCCCCTCTGCTGCCAGCCTAAAGAGTAAGTACTGATACACACTGCCCAGAGATGAAGCAATTTCATGTCCCAGATGCATCTTTTCCATCAATTATAACAAAAAGTTATTTACATATTGGCTAATTCACTGGCTCTACTTTGCTTTTTATTTCTTGACTTGCTTCTACCCACCACCAACCTGCCACTTGCCTAATGCCTCTGTTTTCCTTCATTATGTCGGAGTTCTTACAAAGAAGGGCTCATTTGTCATCCCTTATGCTGCAAAGAGAAATCAATTAATTCCCAGAAAGTGGTAAACATGAGAACAATATATGATTTACCCACTTCTACAGTGCATCTCTTGAGGACATCCATCAAAATCAACAAAGTCTATACAAGTGCTCCGTAACTTTTGACACAAGCTCCAATGATAATGAGAGTATAGGTCATAAATTCTCCTATTTAACTGAATATCAGCAAAAAGTAACATGGATTCAACCCCAAATACTACTGTTTTCCATCAAGTCATGAGCAAGACAATGCAAAGAATAACTGACTAGGAACCTCAGGGCAAAGGGTGTTCAAAAAGCCTCAAAAATGGCAAGGGCCAGGAAGGTGTCTTGGCAGTGCTGGTTCTGCATCTTGCCTATCATCTCAGGTAGTGAGATGATGTCACAAATATAAACAGGCAAGGGCAAGTGGTGATGGCTCTAAGGGTCTGAGTTCCCAGGACACATATATGCTGGCAGAAAGGAAACATTCCTCATCCAATTTCAATCTTACACTCGGTATGGTTTTAGTTTTCACTCTCAAGATTTGTTACAATGAGAAAAGGGATGAAATTCATATCACTGATCTCTCAATGATTCAGTTGCATTGTGCAACCTGGTGCACATTGCCAATCAAGAGAATTTGCTGGGAAAAGATGGTGATACCACACTCAAGAGTGAGTCATAAGGTCTGAAGTGATGAGAGTTGAAAGATGGGAAGGAAAATGTCCTCTTAACAAATGCAGGTGACTGGGGATGCACTGCTGCCTTTGAGTGCAGCTCCCAGCTGAAAGGAGTCAATGGAAATTGCTTGCAGGTGAGACTGGTAGTTATTGAAAAGGGATGATTCTGTTGAATAAGAGAGGAGAAAAAGAAAAAGGTTGAGAGAAGAGGCAGTTTGCACCCTACGAAGTCTCCATTCTTGTTGTTTTTTTCTTTATTCCTTCCCATGGTGCTGGGGATTTGAACCCTGGCCTTTCCCCTTGCAAAGTCAGTGTCCTATGGGATGGCCTATGTCTTCAGCACAGCAACAACTCCTTTGAGGTACATGACTTGATATAGTCAGTTTCTGTGTCTCTGAAGTTCTATGCAGAGAAGCAACCCTTGACAAAGCCAATCAAATACTAAGGAATTCTTAATTCTCCTTTTCACAACAATCTTGCAAATAACCTTGTTTACATCTCAACACCCACAGTCTATGGGTGTGTCATGAGAGAAAGAATGATCCCTTCTTTACTTAAGAAGGAAACCCATAGTAGGTGATCCCTGAGAAGAAAATTATATCACTGATCTATGGAAGAAGGGAAGGATGAGAGGCAGGACTATGTGGGTATTAGAATATGCTCAGGTTATTAGTATGAAAGGAGATTTGTGGGATCATTCTCCATTGCTACCCCAGCATTAAATTCACAGTCTACTGACACATTACTTAATTTTTTTGATTTTTTTTTTTTTACTTTTCCTTTTGGCATTTCAATTTGGGAATTTATTCCCAGCAGAGTGCAGTGCAAAATGCACAAGCCAGTGCTTTTGGTGGATCCTAAGTATCCTCTGAGGTAGGGGTGACATAGATGAAAGTGTTTCTCCTGGGAAAGTCCAGTTTCCATAAATGAGGGAATGACACATCAACATTGCCTGATGATGTCAGCAAATATAAACAGGCAAAGGCAAGTGGTGAAGGCACTCAAGTTCTGGGTTTCCAGGACTCATATTTGCTGGAAGAAAGGAAACATTCCTCATCCAATTTCAATCTTCTTCTCAGTATGTTATTAGCTTTCACTCTCAGGATTTTGAAAATGAGAAAAGGGCTGAAATTTATATCCCTGATCACTCAATGATTCAGCTGCATTGAGTAACACTGAGGACAATGCCTTACATGGTTACCAATGCTCCTGTGACACAGAACAAAAAATGGGAGAGTTCTTCTCTCCAGGTAGAATGGGTAGGCATCAGGGATTTCGGGTGTGAATGGATACAGAATTCCAGGTTGTGGATGGAGAACAGTTAGTTTCTATCTCCGAGAGGTTTTAAGAGCCTTGAGCAAGATGGAGTGTGAGAAGTGTCTCTGGTGACCTGGAACTCGCCCCTCAGATTCTGCCTATGTTCATGGAGGGAAGGCCTAACAACACCATGGCTCAATGTTCCCATGGCAACCAGAGAAACTTCTGTTCCTGGCTGCTTCAGACCAAGATTGAAAACAAGCCTGAGCTCAGTTGTGATACTCAGAGAAAGAAGATGGGAGTGAGAGCCAGGTAATTGAGGTTTTACAAAATGTGACTCTAACCTCTTCAGCCAGGAGAGCACAGCCCCATGATCTGTGGCCAAGACCAGGCAGGACAAGGAACTCCTCTGAAACCTGACAGTGCACAATAAACTTCAGGTCCCCTGGGCATTGCTGCACTCTGTGGATACACTGGGCATCCTGACACCAGGCAGTTATACCCCTCCATTTCAAGTGGACGTGTTTGGGTGGAGGAGTGCTTGGGGACACATGGCTCCCCAAGCTGGGCACCGGCTCCAGCACTATATCCTTCATAACTCTTGCCTCCAGGACAGGGCACACCTAGAATATCCTACTCAGGAAGCTAGTCTAGGGCCCTAGCAATCACGCCATATGATGGCTGGTGACAGCTGCTCATGGCCATGGAGCATGCAGGGAGCATGTTGGGTTAAGTGATCTTTGAATTGGTACACTTCACACACAATCTTGTGGGTTGCTCCCTTTTTCCTAGAAAGTTCAGTCAATGAGCATCTGGAAACTGGGAAGTGTGTCTTGTAGGTGAAGGAGGATACATCTTCTGAAGTTTTAAGTGGTGTCGTGGAAGTCATTAATTCAGATTTGGGACTGAGGTTAGGATGGTGCTGACATTCCAGGAGAGATATTCTGTGCTCACTGCACCTGCAAAGTCAAAACTGCTTGGCTGTGGCCTTACAACTAAGATGAACTCAGAAATTTACCTGCTGAGAAATTTCAGGGGATCCTCAACACACCTTGACATGCAGAAATGACTGGCCTATCTGTGTTCACATATGTGTTCATTCACTTGACCAGATTAGTACCAGCTTGGCACAAGGTCCTGTGGAAAATTTCCACCAGTCCTCTTAGGAGCCCATGGAGGAAGTAGACTACAAGTCAGAGGATCATAGAAAAGCTAGCTGATGGCACAAGGAAAAAACAGCATCACGTGGTATAACTCCAGATTAGAACATGCACTGTGCAGAAAGGGCTATGATGAAAAGCTTCCAAGATGAATATTCAAAGAGGGAGAGCAAGGACATTGTGTTGGTACTGAAAGCAAAAGATTGTTGTTGCTGAAAGCCTACTTCAATGAAGAGACATTCTTAAACTATTCAGCCATCATCATCCAACCTCAAATTCCATGATGTGTCTTCAGGTTCAACATACTCTACAAATACAGGAAGTAGTACTTCCCAGTTTGTTCTGTAATCATCCATCATTACACACCCAAATTTCCCTTGCAAGGACGTCAAAGCCCTTGGAAACTCATGGCTTTGTTGTTGCTCTCAGGGACAGCTGATTAGACACAAGCTGATTCATGGCTTCAATGGCACATAAACCATAAGAAAAGGCTTTCTTTAAAGCATAGAAGTATACCCATGATCTACAGTTTAAATGAGTTGTATTTGGAATATGTATCACTGAACCCAGCTCTCAAAATAAAGACTGCACCACAACATCATGGATGTAAACAGAAAGTGCTCTGCTAAAAGGCAAAAGTGAAGACCCAAAACTGAATTTCCAAACAGGAGTGGTTCACGAATATCTGAATGTGGGATCAGACTTAATTAGCAGGAAACCTGTATCACAGGATTTTGCAAATTGTTAAATGCTTTTCATTTCTTGACTTGATTCAACAAACCACCAACATGCAATGTGCCTAATGGTTCTGGCTTCCTTCTTTCGGTGTGAGTTCTTGAAATGCATGGTTTTTCTTTTTTTTCTTCTCCTACAATGAACAATCCAACATTTCCCAGATCTCTAATAAACATTAGAACAACATATGCTTTTCCCACTTCTACTGTGCATCTACTCAGGACATCCATCAAAATTAACAATAGTCTCTACATGTGCTCCCTTCCTTATCACACTGGAGCTCCAATGATAGTGGAGAATAGGTGGTATATTCCCCCTTTCTCCTGAATGCTGTCACCACAAACTAACATGGATTCAGCCCCAAATCCTACCATTTTTCATCAAGTCATAAGCAAGGCAATACAAGTTAAAACTGACTAGGATATCACGGCCAGGGATGGCTATCTTTAGTCTTCACAATTTGGTTTTCAAATAGACATTGTGGTTCACATGGCAAGTGCTTAAGTTTGGAAATCCTGTTCATTGGCAGTCTGGGAGTGTGTCCAAAAAGCCTCAAAATTGGCAAGGGGCTGTGAGGGGTCAATTTGAATTTTGTGCCACTACAATCTGGTGTACATTGCCAATCAAAAGACTTTGCTGGGAAAAGATGGTGATAGCACACTCAAGAGTGAGTGGTAAGGTCTGAAGTGATTAGAGTTGAAAGATGGGAAGGAACATGTCCTCTTAACAAATGCAGGTGACTGGGAATGCACTGCGCCCTATGAGTGCAGCTCCCAGCTGAAAGGAGTCAATAGAATTTGCTTGCAGGTGAAACTTGTAGTTGTTGAAAAGGCTTGATTCTGTTGAATAAGAGGAGGAAAATAAAAAGTTTGAGAGGAGAGGAGGTTTGCACCCTCCCAAGTGTCTTTTCTTGTTTTTTTTTTTTTTTTTTTTTTCTTTTTCCCATCCCATGGTGCTAGGGATTTGAACCCTGTCTTTTCCACTTGCAATGTCAGTGCCCTAAGGGAAAGCCTATATCTTCACCACAGCTACAGCTCCTTTGAGGTACATGACTTGATCCAGTCAGTTTCTGTGTCTCTGAAGTTCTATGCAGAGAAGCAACCCTAGACAAAGCCAATTGAAGATTAAGGAATTCTTAATTCTCCTTTTCACATCAATCTTGCAAATACCCTTTTTTACATCTCAACAAGCACAGTTAGGGGTGTGTCTTGAGGGAAAGAATTATCCCTTATTTACTTAAGGAGGAAACTGGTAGTAGCTGATCCCTGAGAAGAAAATTATATCACTGATCTATGGAGGACAGGGCACGAGGAGAGTCAGGACTATGTGGGTATTAGAAGATGCTCAGGTTGTTAGAATGAAAGGAGATTTGTGGGATCATTCTCCATTGCATCCCCAGCTATTAAATTCACAGTCCACTGACAACTTACTTGATTATTTTTCTTTTCTTACTTTTCCTTTTGGCATTTTAATTTGGGAATTTCTACCTAGAAGAGTGCAGTGGAATATGCACAAGCCAGTGCTTTTTGTGGATCTTAACTATCAAGTGAGGTAGGGGTGACATAGAGAAAGGTGTTTCTCCTGGGAAAGGCCAGTTTCGTTCAATGAGGGAATGCCTCATCAACATGGCCTTATGATCTCAGGGAATATAAACCGGCAAAGGTAAGTGGTGATGGCACTCAAGTCCTGGGTTACAAGAACCATATTTGCTGGAAGAAAAAAAAAACATTCCTGATTCAATTTCAATCTTCCTCTCAGTATATTTTTAGCTTTCACTCTCAGGATTTTTTACAAAGAGAAAAGGGCTGAAATTCATATCCCTGATCACACAAAGATCCAGTTGCATTGATTTACACTGAGGACACTGCCTCACATTTTTACCAATGCTCCTGTGACACGGGACAAAAAATTTGAGAGCTCGAATCTCATGGTAGAAGGGGTAGGCATCGGGGATTTCGGGTGTGAATGGCTACAGAATTCCAAGATCTGGATGGAGAACAGTTGGTGTCTCTCTCCAGAGGTGTTTCAGGAGCCTTGAGCAACATGGAGTTTGAGGAGTGTCTCCTGTGACCTGGTGCTCACCCCTCAGATTCCGCCTGAGGTCACGGAGGAATGGCCTGACAGCACCATCACATCACAGTTCCCATGGCAACCAGAGAAGCTTCTGCTCCTGGCTGCTTCAGACAAAGATTGAAAATAAGCACCAACTCAGTTGGTATGGTCAGAGGAAAGAGACAGGAGCGAGTGCCAGGTAATTGAGGTTTTAAAAAATGTGATTCTAACCTCTTCAGCCAGGAGAGCACAGCCCCATCCTCCTTGGTTCCCTCCAAGACCAGGCACAACAAGGAACTCCTGTGACACATGACAGCTTACACTAAACTTCAGGTCCACTGGGCCTTGCTGTACTCATATGGATACACCAGGCACCAAGACAGCAGAAAGTTATTCCACACCAGTTCCAGTGGGTCTGTGTGTGGAGGTGTGCTTGGGGACACATGGATCTACAAGCTGAGCACTGGCTCCAGTGCTATTTCCTTCCTAACTCTCTCCTCCAGGACAGGGCACACCTGGAATGTCCTATTCAGAAAGCTAGCCTAGGGCCCTAGCAACCACACCGTATGATGGCTGGTGACAGCTGCTCATGGCAGTGGAGCATGCAGGGAGCATGTTGGGTTAAGTGATCTTTGAATTGGGACACTTCACACACAATCTTACGGGTGCTCCCTTTTTCCTAGAAAGTTCAGTCAGCTGACATCTGGAACCTAGGAAATGGGTCTTGTAGGTGAAGGTGGATGCATCTTCTGAAGGATTAAGTGCTATCCTGGAAGTCATTCATTCAGGATTTTGGACAGTATATAGGATGGTTCTGACATGCCAGGAGAGATATTCTGTGCTCACTACAACTGCAAGGCCACACAACTAAGATGCACTCAGAAATTTACCTGCTGAGAAATTTCAGGGACTCCTCAACACACCTTGACATGCATAAATGACTGGCCTATCTGTGTTCACATATGTGTTCTTTCTCTTGACCAGATTAGTGCCAGCATTGCACAAAGTCCTGCGGAAAATTTCCACCAGCCCTCTTAGCAGCCCAGGGAGGAAACTGACTACAAGTCAGTGGATCATAGAAGAGCTAGCTGATGGCACAAGGAACAAACAGCATCACATGGTATAACTCCGGATTGAAACATACACCGTGCTGAAAGGGCTATATTGAAATGCTTCCAAGATGAATATTCAAAGGGGGAGAGCAAGGACATTGTTTTGGTACCAAAAGCACAAGGCTGTTGGTGCTGAAAGCCTAATTCAATGAAGAGACTTTCTTAAACTATTCAGCCATCATCATCCACTCTCAAATTCCAAGACGTGTCTTCAGGTTCAACATACTCTACAAATACAGGAAGTAGTACTTGCCAGTTCATTCTGTAAGCATCCATCATTACACACCCAAATTCCCCTTGCAAGGATCTCAAAGCCCTTTCAAAGTCATGGCTCTGTCTTGTTGCTCTCAAGGGACAGCTAATTAGACAAATGCTGATTCATAGCTTATGGCAAAAGATACATGAGAAAAGGCTTTCTTTAAAGCACAGAAGTATACCCATGATCTACAGTTTAAATGAGTTGAATTTGGAATATGCATCACTGAACACAGCTCTCAAAATAAAGACTACACCACAATATCATGAATGTAAACAGAAAGTGCTCTCCTAAAAGGCAAAAGTGAAGACCCCAAACTGAATATCAATACAGAAGCGGTTCAAGATTATCTGAATGTGGGATCAGACTTAATAAGCAGGTAACATGTACCACAGGATTTTGCAAATTGTCAAATGCTTTTCATTTCTTGACTTGCTTTGACCCACCACCCACCTGCAATATGCCTAATGGCTCTGGCTTCCTTCTTTCGGTGTGAGTTCTTGAAATGCATGGTTTTCCTTTTTTTTCCCTTCTCCTACAATGAACAATCCAACATTTCCCAGATCTCTGGTAAACATGAGAACAACATATGATTTTCACCTTTCTACTTTGCATCTACTTAGGACATCCATCAAAATTAACAACAGTCTCTAAAAGTGTTCCCTTCCTTTTCACACTGGAGCTCCAATGACAGTGGAGAGTAGGTGGCAAATTCCCCCTTTCTCCTGAATGTTATGAGCACAAACTAACATGGATTCAGCCCCAAATCCTACCATTTTTCATCAATTAATAAGCAGGGAAATACAAGATAAAACTGACTAGGATATCACACCCAGGGATGGCTCTTTAGTCTTCACAATTTGGTTTTTGAATTGACCTTGTGGTTCACATGGCAAGTGCACAGGTTTGGAAGTTCCCTTCATTGGAAGTCTGGAAGTGTGTCCAAAAAGCCTCAAAATTGGCAAGGGGATGTGAGGGGTCAATTTGAATTTTGTGCCACTGCAACCTGGTGCTCATTGCCAATCAAGAGAATTTGCTGGGAAAGGATGGTAATAGCACACTCAAGAATGAGTGGTAAAGTCTGAAGTGATGAAAGTTGAAAGATGGGAAGGAACACATCCTCTTAACAAATGCAGGTGACTGGACATGCACTGCTGCCTTTGAATGCAGCTCCCAGCTGAAAGCAGTCAATGGAAATTGCTAGTAGGTGAAACTGGTAGTTGTTGAAAAGGGTTGAATCTGTTGAATAAGAGAGGAGAAAAAGAAAAAGTTTGAGAGAAGAGGAGGTTTGCACCCTCTGAAGTGTCTTTTCTTGTTGTTTTTTTTCTTTTTTCCATCCAATGGTGCTGTGGATTTGAACCCTGTCCTTTCCACATGCAATGTCAGTGCCCTACGGGATGGCCTATATCTTCAGTACAGCAACAGCTCATTTGACATACATGACTTGATATAGTCAGTTTCTGTGTCTTTGAAGTTCTATGCAGAGAAGTAACCCTAGACAAATCCAATCAAATACTAAGGAATTCTTAGATCTCCTTTTCACAAAAATCTTGCAAATATTCTATTTTGCATCTCAACACCCATAGTCTAGGGGTGTGTCCTGATGGAAAGAATTATAACTTCTATACTTAAGGAGGAACCGGTAGTAGCTGATCCCTGAGAAGATAATTATATCACTGATCTATGGAGGACAGGGCACTAGGAGAGTCAGGAATATGTGGGTATTAGAATATGCTCAGGTTGGGAGATCCAAGATGGCAGTCTAGATGGAGGCTGCATTCCTTGTTGCCCCATAACTCCGGTTTCAAGTAGAGGATATCTGTTTTTTGGTGATTCAGTTTTTGCTGCTTATTGATCCCCTGGTGTTTACCTCATTAACTGCTGTGATAACCTGCAGTCTGCCAGCATATCAACGCCTTTTTTGAGTGCAAATGGCTCACTGTCAGGCATCTATCATCTGCCATTTGCCTGCCTCTCGCCTGTCCATCTCCTGCCTTACACCTATCCATCACCCAACACACGAGGTTCACCACCCAATCATCCAACAATTGTCAGCAAACTAACTGCGGACTGCCAGTGGAGTGCCAGCTGCCTACTGTTGCCTGGAAGTTCACTGTTAAAGTACCTGCAGGTTTGATTACACATGGCTGCCGCCATTTTGAGACAACAGCCAGGCCCAGTAGGACCCCAGGATGGACTGAGCCCCATCTCCAGGGTCCCTCAGCCCAACCAATTACTCCCTGCCTCTGGGGCCCTCACATCCACTGACTGCTCCCTGGCCCAAGGACCCACAGACCAACTGACTGTGCCCTATCACCCAGCCCCCAGGATCCCACAACCACACCAAACACACCAGACCTCCAGGACCCCTGCCTGACCAACCACATCCCACCTCCAGCTGACCACATCTGTCCCTGAGGTGTAGCTCCCCATTTGCCAACACATTTCCAAGCCAGAAGGGCCATCTTGGATAATTCTGGAAGCCATAGCTCTGAACTTTAGGTGGGGCAAATCCCATCCTGAGACGCCTGCTGGAGGCTTGAAGCTCATTTTCAGGTACCTCTCATGCATCAGGCGACAAACCACTGGGAGGTTTCATAACTATATGACTGTTATACTATAGATTTTCTTTTTTCTCCTTATTGAAAAAATAGAATATGCTCAGGTTGTTAATATGAAAGGAGATTTGTGCAATCATTCTCCATTGCATCCTCAGCCATTAAATTCACATTCTACTGACACCTTACTTGATTTTCTTTAACTTTTCCTTTTGACATTTTAATTTGGGAATTTCTATCCAGCAGAGTGCAGTACAAAATGCACAAGCCAGTGCTTTTGGTGTATCTTAACTATCATTTGAGGTAGGGGTAACGTAGAGGAAGTTGTTTCTCCTGGGAAAGGACAGTTTCCTTCAATGAGGGAATGAATGCCTCATCAACTTAGCCAGATGATGTTATGAAATATAAACAGGCAAAGGCAAGTGGTGATGGCACCCTAGTTCTGGGTTGCCAGGACTCATATGTGCTGGAAGAATGGAAATATTCCTCATCCAATTTCAATCTTCCTATCAGTATATTTTTAGGTTTCACTCTCAGGATTTTTTACAATGAGAAAAGGGCTGAAATTCATATCCCTGATCACTCAATGATTCAGTTGCATTGAGTTACACTGAGGACAATGCCTCACATGTTTACCAGTGCTCCTGTGACATGAGGGCAAAAAATGGGAGGGCTCTTCTCTTCAGGTAGAAGGGGTGGCCATTGGGGATTTTGGTGTGAATGGCTACAGAATCCAGGCTCCTGATGGAGAAGAGTTGGTTTATCTCTCCAGAGGGTTTCTCAGAGCCTTGAGCATGATGGAGTTTGAGGTGTGTCTCCAGTGACCTGGCATTCGCCCCTCAGATCCCACATGAGGTCACAGAGAAAAGGCCTGACAGCACCATGGCGTCATGGTTCCCATGGCAACCAGAGAAGCTTCTGCTCCTGGCTGCTTCAGACCGAGATTGTAAACAAGCACAAGCTCAGTTGCGATGGTCAGAGGAAAGAAGATGGAATGAGTGCCAGGTAATTGAGGTTTTACAAAATGTGATTCTAAACTCTTCAGCCAGGAGAGCCCAGCCCTGTGGTACGTGGATCCTGCTAGGACCAGGCAGGACAGGGAACTCCTCTGAAACCTGACAGCTCACACTGAACTTCAGGTCCGCTGTGTGTTGCTGCATTCATATGGATACACTGGGCATCAGGACAGGAGGCAGTTATTCCCCACCAGTTCCAGTGGGCCTGTTTGGGTGCAGGTGTGCTTGGGGACACATGGATCTACAAGCTGAACACTGGCTCCAGCACTTTTTCCTTCCTAACTCTCTCCTCCAGGACAGGGCACACCAGGAATATCCTAGTCCGGAAGCTAGCCTAGGGCCCTAGCAACCACACCATATGATGACTGGTGACAGCTGCTCATGGCAGTGGAGAATGCAGTGAGCATGGTAGGTTAAGTGATCTTTGAAATGGAACACTTCACACACAATCTTGCGAGTTGCTGACTATTTCCTAGAAAGTTCAGTCAGCTGACATTTGAAACTTGAGAAGTGTTTCTTGTAGGTGAAGGTGGATGCATCTTCTGAAGTCTTTAGTTGTGTCATGGAAGTCATTCACTCAGGATTTCGGATGGATGATAAGATGGTGCTGACATGCCAGGAGAGATATTCTATGCTCAATAGACCTGCAAGGCCACACCTCTGTGGCTGTGGCCTTACAACTAAGATGCACTCAGAAATATACTGAGAAATTTCAGGGACTCCTCAACTCACCTCGACATGCAGAAATGACTGGCCTATCTGTGTTCACACATGTGTTCTTGCTCTTGACCAGATTAGTGTCAGTGTGGCACAAAGTCCTGTGGAAAATTTCCACCAGTCCTCTTAGCAGCCCTTGGAGGTAGCCAACTACAAGTCAGAGGATCATAGAAGAGCTCGCTGATGGCATGAGGAAGAAACAGCATCACGTGGTATAACTCCAGATTGAAACATGCACCATGATGAAATGTGATATGGTGAAATGCTGCCAAGATGAATATTCAAAGAGGGAGAGCAAGGATATTGTGTTGGCACTGAAAGCAAAAGTCTGTTGGTGCTAAAGCCTACTTCAATGAAGAGACATTCTTAAACTATTCAACCAGCATCGTACACCCTCCAATTCCATGAAGTTTCTTCAGTTTCAACATAGTCTACAAATACAGGAAGTAGTACTTGCCATTTCATTCTGTAAGCTTCCATCATTACACAACCAAATTGCACTTGCAAGGACCTCAAAGCCCTTGCAAACTCATGGCTCTGATTTTGCTCTCAAGGGACAGCTGATTAGACGCATGCTGATTCATAGATTCTGTGTCACAAGAACCATGATAAAAGGCTTTCTTTAAAGCACAGAAGTATACCCATGATCTACAGTTTAAACGAGTTGAATTTGGCATATGCAGCACTGAACTGAGCTTTCAAAATAAAGACTGCACCACAACATCACGAATGTAGACAGAAAGTGCTCTGGTAACAGGAAAATGTGAAGACCCAAAACTGAATATCAGAACAGGAGTGGGTCACGAATATATGAATGTGGGATCAGACTTACTGAGCAGGAAACATGTACCACAGGATTTTGCAAATTACCAAATGCTTTTCATTTCTTGACTTGCTTCGACCCACCACCAACCTGCAACATGACCAATGGCTCTGATTTCCTTTTTTCAGCGTGAGTTCTTGAAATTAATGGTTTCCATTTTTTTTCCATTACTCTACAAAGAACAATCCAATATGTCCCAGATCCCTGGTAAACATGAGAACAACATATGATTTTCCCCCTTCTACTGTGCATCCAGTGAGTACTTCCATCAAAATTAACAAGTCTCTACATGTGTTCCCTTCCTTTTCACACTGGAGCTCCAATGATAGTGGAGAGTAGGTGGTAAATTCCCCCTTTCTCCTGAATGCTATCACCACAAACTAACATGGATTCAGCCCCAAATCCTACCATTTTTCATCAAGTCATAAGCAAGGCAATACAAGATAAAACTGACTAAGATATCATGGCCAGGGTCGGCGGTCTTTAGTCTTCACAATTTGTTTTTCCAATTGACCTTGTGGTTCACATGGCAAGTGCACAGGTTTGGAAGTACTGTTGAGTGGCAGTCTGGGAGTTTTCCCAAAAGCCTTAAAATTGGCAAGGGGCTGTGAGGGGTCAATTTGAATTTTGTGCCACTGCAAACTGGTGCACATTGCCAATCAAGAGAATTTGCTGGGAAAAGGTGGTGATAGTACGCTCAAGATTGAGTGATAAGGTCTGAAGTGATGAGAGTTGAAAGATGGGAAGGAACACATCCTCTTAACAAATGCAGATGACTGGACATGCACTGCTGCCTTTGAATGCAGCTCCCAGCTGAAAGCAGTCAATGGAAATAGCTTGCAGGTGAAACTGGTAGTTGTTGAAAAGGGTTAACTCCATTGAATAAGAGAGGAGAAAAAGAAAAATGTTGAGAGATGAGGAGGATTGCACCCTCCCAAGTGTCTTTTCTTGTTATTTTTTTTCTTTTTTCCATCCTATGCTGCTGGGGATTTGAACCCAGGCCTTTCCACTGCAAAGCCAGTGCCCTAGGGGATGGCTTATATCTTCAACACAGCAACAGCTTCTTTGAGTTACATGTCTTGATCCATTCAGTTTCTGTGTCTCTGAAGTTCTATGCAGAGAAGCAACCCTAGACAAAGCCAATTGAAGACTAAGAAATTCTTAATTCCCCTTTTCACAACAATCTTGCAAATTCCCTGTTTTACATCTCAACACCCACAGTCTAGGTGTGTGT